>NC_056726.1:1039537048-1039592048 GCF_019279795.1 Protopterus annectens
TTCATTTCTAAGTTGTTTTGTAGTTTTGGAGGTCAACAGGGTTTTAGTTAAGCGTGATTTATTTCAGTATTTATTTCTGAGATGGATTTTTTGCTTGGTTTCCTTAGTAAGCCATGGAGCAGATTTAGTTCTTATCCTGATACAGCGGGTAGGAGCATGGCGGTTGAGTATGTCTAGGAAATTAGCATTAAAGTAATCAACAGCTTCATCTAGAGAAAGGTGTTTTAAGGGGGACCAATTACATGCTCCAAGTTCACTTAGGAATAGATCCAAGTTGAAGTTTTTTTGGTTCTAATTGTCCTAAATATGGGTTGAATGGGTGGATTGGTTTTGAACCTGATAATGTAGGTTAGTGAGTGGTAAAGCTTATGTCATCAGGGAGGGTTATGGATTCATAAGTCTGGGGTTGATTATTTTTTATTTATTTTTTAAACCAAAAATAAAGTATTTACAAGGGTGTCTATTGTTGACATATAATTGACTTTCTATGCAATTGTTTCCTGATTATAATCTGCTGCAGTCATTATTCTCCAGTATTTCAGTTACTTTTTGCCATGCTACGTATAATGATGTAGTTCTTTCAGTTCTTCCTTTAATAGTGTTCATTTCCAATTGCGATACTGCTGACACCATATTCATGAATTGCTTAAAAGTTGGAGAAGCTTTGGATTTCCAGTTTTATGTAATGTTCTTCCTTGCAATAGCTAGGAGAGTCCATAAGATTACATATTTTGTTCATGGCACACAGTCGGGTACAGGTGCATTAAACAAAATAATAGATTTGGAAATCTGGAATTTATAATTGAATACCATTTGCAGAAAATAATTTATTTTATCCCAATATGGTTTAATCAAATGGCATTAAGTAGAACATATGTTGCCAGTCTGCTTTTATTGATAAATCACATCTCCAGCAGCCAATATTTTTCTTAAACATAAGTTCCATTTTATGAGGGTTACATAAGATCTGTGTATGAATTGCCATGTAAACAGTCTCCAATGTAATGAAAGTGATGTATGCTTTGGAGAGAAGAATTAGTTTTTTATCTCTGTCATTTGGCACATGTCCATTAACTGATCTATAATAATTCCATAGTTTGTCATTATTATGCATTTTTATTTTTTTGTTTGTTTTATAAATAGATGATAAGTATCCCTTTCCAGTAATGGGTTGATTCGTTAGTAATATTATATGTTCTATAAGGTTAGGAACATTTTGTCTTACTGATGGTTGCATTGTTTCTTGTTTGCTTAATATATACTGTCTTAATTCTTGTACATGTAACCACGAACTATCTTCCATATTTAATTTCTGTTTAATCTGGTCTATTGTCAGAGGTTTTCCAGAGTTTAGCAATTGATGCCAATATATTAATCCCTTTTCTTTAAGCATGTTGACTACTTCCATATTAAATGTTATTATATTACCTTGTGTGTATGCTACTGGATAAAAAAGAAATGACCATGCTTTAATATCAGGATTGCTTTTAATAAGATTTTGGAAAATTTTTAATGTATAAGTAATGTATTTAGAACTTATATTTTTATTCGTATGTATCATCATATATTCCTTCATCAGCCATAGAAAATTGTTTGGTATGAAATCTGTATACATATTTGCTACTACAAATCCTAATTTTAACCAGATTCTCTCATGAACTAGCTTCCATTTTGATGTATATTTTGTATTTAGCCATAATGATATTGTTTTAATAATGGATGAATGCAAATATATTTCTATATCTGGTAAACCTATGCCACCTATATCCCAATCATCTAGATGATACTTCATAGCTATCCTTGGTTTTTTTGGATACCACAGGAATCTTACCATTAAATCATTTAATTGTTTTAGGTGCGATTTAGCTGGTGGCAAAGAACAAGCTTGTATGACA
Organism: Protopterus annectens; assembly: GCF_019279795.1. Taxonomy (NCBI): domain Eukaryota; kingdom Metazoa; phylum Chordata; order Ceratodontiformes; family Protopteridae; genus Protopterus; species Protopterus annectens. The sequence continues at coordinate 1,039,538,944 of NC_056726.1, forward strand.
TAAAGAATTTTTGGAAATATGATCATTTTAATTATATAAAGCCTTTCTTCCATTGAAAAGAAGAATTCATTCCATCTTTGTATTAGATTTTTAATATTATTTAAGGTCTCTTTATAATTTGTTTCAATTGTAGTATCTAGGTTGTTAGTTATTATAATTCCAAAGTATTTAGATTGTCTAGAAATTTTTAAGTCCTATTATTTTTTGGGTAACAATTTTCATTGTCTAAGTCCTACCAGTCTGTAATCTGTTATTTGTGCTCATGATATATCTCTTATCTCTATATGTGGAGCTTTTCTCCCCGGGCCTCTGCTGAAAATGGAAATATATCCAGTTAGACTAGCCCGGTTAACAAATGTAAAATAAAATAAAAAAAATAAAATAAAAATGTAATTATATTATCGGTAGAGATATATTTATGGTATTTTTTATTTAGATCTTTTTTATTAGTATTTATAAGCAATACATTTGTTTTGTTCTCATTAAATTTAAGACTTGAAAAGTTTTGAAAGTTTTGAATTGAGTCCCATAATGCTTTTAAACTGCTATTATTATTTTTTAAGGTAATTAAAATATCATCAGCAAAAAGTTGAATTTTAAGCTCTAGGCTGTTGTCTAGTTGTATTCCTTCAATATTTTTATCCATATGTATATTATTTGCTAAGGGTTCAATGACTAATGCAAACAATAATGGAGAAAGAGGGCAGCCTTGTTTTGTGCCCTTAGTTATTTTAATAGATTTAGACAGACAAGATCCCAGTTTTATATAAGACAATGATTTTTCATATAATGATTTTATTAACAAAGTGAAGTTGTTTGAGAAGCCATATTCTTCTAAAACTAACCACAGATAATCCCAGTTCACTGAATCAAATGTGCTATTTATGTCTAAGCTATTCATTTTGTTTTTTGTGACATTTATATAATCAATTAAGGAAAGAATTCTTTTAATGTTGTCATAAGTGTTCCTATCTTTTATAAAACATGTTTGATCCTCCTCTATCAAAAGTGTTAGTAATTGTTTTATTCAAGCAGCATGTATTGCCATAAAAATTTTATAATCTATATTAAGAAGTGAAATGGGTCTGTATGATAAACATTCACTGGGATGTTTATTTTGTTTCAGAATTGGTGATATTAATGTGTACTTCCAAGAAGGAGGAATGTCTTTACCATTTTTAACTGATGTAAAGACATTCAATAACAACAGCAAAGCCTCATTTGATAGTAATTTAAACATTTCTGGGGTGATATTATCTATACCTGGAGCTTTGTTTAATTTTAGCTTATTTACTTCAGCTTTAAGTTCTGTCATTGTTATTTGTTTATCTGTTAGTTGTACCTGCTCCTCTAATAACCTAACTTTAACACTGTTTTTGAGAAAAGCTTTCAATACTGAATGTGTTTCTGTTTTCTCATTTTGATTATTAAGTTTATGAAAAAATAGCCTAAAAGCTTCTAGTATTCCTTCTAAATCAGATACTTTCTTTTTGGTTTCTATATTATGTATTTCCTTGATTTGATTTGTTTTAATAATCTTTTTAGTCCTATTTGTTATTCTTCATTGGTTTTTAGGGTTCATTGAATAGTAACATAGTTTAATTTTTTCTAAGTTGATCATTCTTTTGTGGTGTAGCGTCTCTGAGTATTTTTTATTAGTATCTTCTAGTTCTTTTATTAAGATGGTGTTTCCATTTTGAATATCAAGCTTTAAATGATCTACTTTTGACTGTAATTCCATTAATTCCTTATTCCACTGTTTTTGTTTATTTTTATACCATCCCACCGTTCTTCCATATAGGTATGCTTTCAATGCATCCCATAAATATATTTCAGATACATCTTTTGTAAGATTGATATCTAGGAATGTTTGTGTCTCTTTAATATAAAATTCCTTAAAATCTTTGAGATTTGTCATGTAAGATGGTATTCTTGTTACTGATATCCTTCTCTTGAAACATAAGTCTATTTCAAACGTTATGGTGTTATGGTCCGAAAATGGACATGAAATTGCCTTGACTTTATTTAATTTAGAGGTTAAATCCTTTGTTATGTACACTCTATCTATTCTAGAGTATGTATTATGTCTATGGGAAAAATGTGTAAAGAATAGTGAATCTGGGATAGCATACTCATTTATGTCAACTATACTAAAAGTTTAAACAAACTCAGATAACAACTTTGTTAAAGGTGATCTCTTACGTGTAGTTTTAGTATTTGTGTCAGTTTCTTTTATAATGCAATTGAAATCTCCAGCTATGATTAAATTGCCTTTGGTATATTGTACAATGTCTTCTAAGTGTTGTTTGGCCACTCTAACACCTAGTCCTGGTATCCAATAAATATTCACTAATGTATATATCATTTCATTGATAGATATTGTCACTAGACAAAACATTCCTGAGTTGTCATGGAATGTGTTTATGATTTTAGGCATTAAAGTAGTGTTTTTCCACAAAATTGCTGCTCCCTTCACTTCTGATTATAGGTGGAACTTACTAGTATTGTATAATTTTTATTGTTTATTTTATTTATGTCTTCCTGTGTAAGGTATGTTTCCTGTAAAATACTAGTTGTGCTTCACATAGCTTTAAATATCTATAAAGACTTCCCCTTTTGCAGCTATTATTTAAACCATTTACATTAAGAGATATACATTTTGCAATTGGATTTATATTAGCTTTGCTTTTATCCATATTCATATACTCGTAACAATGTGTAGATGTGTGTACATGAAGAGAAACTTGTTCTTTCTTCTTCCAACAGTATTACAATAGATTATAGACACCCAATAAAAGTAAATTACAAGATCATAACTGAGAACAATATAAGATAAACAACCACCAAACCCCTCCATGAGAAAAAACATCTCATCCTTGAATGATCTAATCATTCAAGCGATCTCTCTAAGTCTGCACTTCAGCATCCTCCCCCGGCCCCGCCATATGGTAGTTTTATAATGAAAAGTATCTTATATATCTTTTAAGTATACATGTATCTGTCTTTACAGATTACTTAAATACAGTCTTTATCTATTTTTAATATTTTATAAAACACTAAGGCAACACAACTATACATAGATTTAATACTTAACTATTTGGTGTTGTTTAAATTTTAAAGGAAAATCTTTTATTTTAATATATCTTTTGTATAGCAATAATGGTTATGGATCTAAAAAATAATATGCTTGCTGTCTATCTTCCTTATAGTGTGAGTGGCATTCATAGGTATCAAATTTATTGTAATGGTCTACCTACACACACACACACACACATATATATATATATATATATATATATATATATATATATATATATATATATATACATATATATACATATATATATATACATACACATATACACACACACATATATATATATATATATATATATATATATATATATATATATATATATATATATATGCACACACATACATACACACACACATATATGCATACATACATAAAAACAAAAAAAAATGTTAAGCATTATATGCATCAGTTAACCATGCTACAAGTTGATTAAATCAGAAAGTATTCGTAACAATGAATATAACGTTGCATTTGTATTGTCATTTATCAGTAATCTTATAGTTTTCTTTTAATTCAAAAAGTCATATTTTAGTGGTATGAATGCTACTAATTTGTTTTTGGCATTGGTATTATATAGTTTAAGACTATATTTCTTAGCAATTCCTATATATTTATTAGTGCCACTGGCATATTTCATCGCTAGTGTACCACATATGTCATATGTCAAATAGCAACTCATACTCCTTATGATATTACAGGATTTATCTGCAGCATTATAACTGTAAGGTTGGAAAATATGAGAAGCAAAGTAGGCTTTAAATATGCTATAACACAATTGTTTGGTACTTATTACTGTCAACTCTTCTACATACACAGGAAAAGATAAACTTATATGACCATCAACCATTTTCCTTCATTTTTCTCTTCATCCTTCTATTCTCCATTTTTAATAAATATTTGTTTCTATTGTGGCTTCTTTGAACTTAGTGAGGGTACTCCATATCATATTATAGATAATATACAACGTTCAAACAGAGAACATGCCCAATATAGAGACATATTCTCAACTCAAGTGGTCCACACCATATATTTATAACACTGCAGTCAGAAATATACTAATGAATATGCAATAACCAGCAGCTTTGCAGCATGTGTGTGTCTCTAACAAGTACATACCTATAGGATATTAAAAAGAATAGATAGCACGCTCTTGTTTCATAATTAACAAATGCACACAGCCTGGTATTTACTTTCCTAGACAGAAATTAGACCTGTTACTTATATGCATATCAGGTACCAACAGCAATATGTTAGTAAATGCCTATGCTATTCAAATCATATTTTAATGCTGATTGATATGAGATGTAGCTGACAATGGCTTTAGCGTTTGTGATGTTATATAATATATATTCAGTATTATAAGTAAAAGTATGTTGCATGTCTATTTGCAATCTAAGGTTCAAGACTGATCAATTTAGACATACAAGACAATCTCTTTAGCCTTGCTTATATAATGGGAGTTACTGTGTCTCTACACAACCATTCATTTTCAGTGAGGATGTTCAATATTAATATAACTTGCCTTTAATAAAAGCATACTTATAATTCAGCAGTTCTTCCCTATATATATATATATATATATATATATATATATATATATATATATAAAACAATATCATAAGCAAGTCTGAGATTTTTTCTTGCTCATTACTGCTTAATGATTGTGCTACTTGAACAATTTAATATTTACAGAGTATCTTGATAATTAAACAGCAACTCCTTTTTACCCTTAAATGCCTAATAACACATAACTACATTCATGAACCTTAATTGACTTACTATCCTTAAGGTTGAGTACACTAGCTGCAGTGTGTTTACAAATATGTTATATAGTTCCAGTCAAGGACTTAAATATACTAAATTTTTATAAAATTAAGTTAAATTATAGTAATTTACATGGGTGATCTTATCAGAAAAGATTATAGTAAAGTCTGTATGTGTTAAATATTCATACGGTTTCTTCCAAATGATATACTTCTTTTTAAGCTTTGTGTGCTGTTTATGTGTACAATTCAAAATGAATAACAAATATTACAATATAATAAAATGTCATGTATGTGTTGATACCTTCTAAATTCATTAGGTACTTCAGTGTACTTTTAATATTTGTTAAAACTGTAAAAGCACTTTGTCATCTCATAAATAGTGTGCTGGTTACTTTAAGTAGCTTAGGAGCTGACACCACACCCATACTGTCTTGTTTTAGTGCTGACATCACTCATGACTGTTTACTTTTATTTTGTGCTGTTAGAAGGTTTAACGCACTGTAATGGATTCTAACTGAAGAACCTTCATTCAGGGGTGGTAAAATAAGAGTTCCTAGCTCGTGACCATGGCAGGAAGACAAAAACAAAGTAAGTGAAGTTTTTAGGGCTTTTTTTAAACTGAACACCAGCTCATTAAACTTCTATTAGTTTTCTTAACATTAAGGGCAGATATACAAGCCAAACAGTTGTTTGTTAGTCAAAAAGGCACTTTTAGCATCAAAGAATAGATAATTACTTTTCAAGGCACTTTTTGACAGTTATTACTATCAGTTTTTATATATTATTATGTGCATTAAATACATCAGTTTAGATATTTCATGCAGCTTAGTGTAAATAATATAAAAAGGAATCATGCTCATTTAAACACACCACATTAATATGTCAGTGTAAATACATCATATTCTATACTAGCAGTAAAAGGCAGGTAATTTATAAATTAACTATCTAAACATTGTTTAGAGTTAGAAAAATCATGACTGTAAGTATTTACACTGTAATAGAGAAAGATGTGTTACCTTGCTTTCTTTAGAGTTGTTTCCTTTAGTTATAAAATGTCCTGCTTATCTTGTATTTATATTGTTTCAAAGACTGATACATGTGTAAAGCATGAATGCTTTCAAAGAACTTTTTTGCCTTACAGAGCAAATAGAAGACAATAATGTTTGTGTTTTTCATATGTCTTTTATCGTTTCTTCTTCTTCTTGTCAGCAGTGCTCCATTCATTTTTTTCTAAGTGACGATTAACCCCAAATTGGGAGAAATCCATTTCTTCCACATTATCCAAGGTTTTATTAGCTGAAAGATAAGAAACTGTTGCTTGCAGAGTGTCAAAAGTTTTAGGACCTTCAGTAAAAAATATTTTTATTCTTGCAGGGAACAGCAACTGGACTTTAAGTTGTCTTTTTTTCAATTCCTTTATCAGAGGGAGACCTTCTTTTCTTGCAGTTATAACTCCAGCAGAATAATCATTATCAAATCTGATTATGTTGTCTTTGTATTTAACTGGGGAAGTTGACCATGCTGTTTTTAAAATAAGTTCCTTGTCCTGTGATGAAAAAAAATTTACTATTATTGATCTCGGGTGATTTTTTGATTTGATGGTTGATGAAGCGGCTCTTAAGGATCTGTGGGCTCTTTCAATTCCATAAGAAAGAGCTTCAGGCAATTTTAAAACTTCTGGTAACCAGGTAGTAAGGAAAGTCACCATGTTATCTCCCTTTGTTTTCTCTGGTAGCCCATAGATGCAAAGGTTATTTCGTCTGGACCTGTTCTCTAGATCCTCTATTTTATTTTGTAATGAAGCATTTTGTTGTGATAAAAAATGTAGCTGAAGATCTTGTTCTGCGAGTCTGCCCTCAGTATCATTTAAGGATCTCTCTATGTCAGCTATTTGAGACGTCTGTTGTGTCATTATTTCTTGTAGTTGCTGTATTTGTTTTGTAGATGTCTCCTCAAAAGTGTCCAGTTTGGTATTCATTTTGTCAAATTTCACTGACAAGTCTTCTATAGCATTTAATAAAGACTGTAGCTCCTTTTTCATCATCTGGTCCTGTGTGGTATGCTTAGAAAAGCTCATTTTCAGTAGATTCAGATACCTTCCTTCTTGTTTTTGACAGGAACAATAATGTTTAAAGCCACATTTTTTGCACTGTAGACTTCTACTGATATTAGTAGAAGTAATTCAACAAAATAGGTTTGTCTACAATATCTAGTTTTTAAAAATTCCTGTCAGAAATATCTTTTGAGTGCATAGCTGAGAAAAGATGCTGCCAGACAGTCTACATCTTAGCCACGGCCCCCCCTGGGGTTGATTATTAATGATTATCCAATCTAAGGTGCTTTCTTTCTTATTAGTCTTGTTTATTCTAGTAGGGGAGGTAATAGTTTGGGTAAACCCATAAAGATTAATATGGCTAGTAGGGTAGTTGTTGTTGCAACATTTCCAATCAATGTTAAAATCACCTAAGATTATGGTTTCTTGGGGAAGGTTTTGAGATTGCAAAGGATGTTTTCAATGGTAGTAATGCTATTGCCTGGAGGAACATAGATGCAGATAATATAGATAGATTCGACTGAGTTTAGCTGAAGCTTGGTAATAAGTATCTCAGCATTTGCGTCCTGAGGAGGTTTTTGGTTGAAGATGGTTATTTGAAAATCAGATTTGAATAGAACTGCTACTCCACCACCTTTCTTGGCTACACGGTCAAGACGTAGGATGTTGTAACCAGGTGGGATAACTTCATTGCCTTTAGTTACAGGTTTTAACCAAGTTTCTGTAAGACAAATAATATCAAAGGAGTAGAGTTCCAAGAGAGCATGGAATTGTGTTATTGTATTATTTATGCTACGTATGTTGAGGTGAGCTATTAAGAGTGAGTTGGGTGGTTTTTTAAGTAGGTGGATGGCAGAGGCGTTTGGGTTGATGAGTTGAGTGGTAGTGGAGGTGTTACGACCAGGGTTTGGGTGAATATCTCCATCCTTTAGGGAGAGGAGTAGTGTTAGATATCTAGTATTAGTATATTTACTGAGAAGAAATGGATATCTCCTGTTATTAGGGAAGTTATATCTAATGTGAGTTGTCCTATGGTATTTAGGTAGTAGATAGCTGTGTGTGGAAGTAATGCTGAAATGGTCAGTGTGAGGCGCTAGTGAAGAAGAGGTAGATTGTTTAGTAGGGTAGGGAAAGTGTGAATATATTGGGTGCTCATAGGAGGTTAGCAGGTATGCTAGAGTTAAAGGAGGTAGAAGTGTGAGTATGAGTAGCTTCTGTAAGAGGACTGGGGTGGAGGCTTTATTCCTTGCCATGGTAGATATAAATTATTACTATAGGTACAAAGGTTAAAGTAGGTGTGATAAGGAAAGGCAAAAAGGGTGTGGTGGGAGAGATAGGAAGTGGAGGAAGAGAGGCAGGAAAATAGAGAATATTGTTTAATGGAACTGTGACGGTGATTGGTGGAATGGAGAAGGGGCATGGTTTGATACGTATAAGAGTAGGACCACTGAGGGTGTGTGGAATTTGGGGGTAGGGTAGGGGAGCGGAGTGAGCCCGCAGGGCGAACGGAGCAGGTTGAGACAATTGAAGGAGAAGCTGCAGAAGGAACTATCAGAAATGTAGGTAGCTAGAGGTAAGTAAGGTAGGACATGAGTGGGAAAGGTCTGAAATAATACAGGAGTCTAACAAACATAAGATACAGGAGGGTAGATACTGTTTCAGCACAAGGTGAGTAAGGGGAGGAGCAGGTCAAGAACTTAAGGAATATAGTGAAGCTACAGAGGTAAAACAGGGAGAGAGGCAGTGAAAAATGGATAGGATGAGGGTGAAGAAAGATAATAAGTAAGAAATATAGTGAAGTTACGGAGATAAAACAGAGAGAGAGGGGCAGTGAATAATGGATAGGAGAAGGGTGCCACCTAGTGGGCAAATTTAGTATTGTAGGAAAGTATGTGAGGGGTCTAACTGGTAAAGAACTGTGGAAGATGAGATACTTATTAAGAAAGGGTTAGTGTAAGTGAAGAGGTATGTTGGCTGTTGGGTAGATAGAAGGGAGTGGTAAAGGCTGCTGGTATCTCAAGCTCATAGCGAACTTTGGAGTCCTGATGCAAATAGTAAACAGAGGCCTACTGTACAAGTGGGACTAAGTCCATAACATACTTTCTTCCTTCCTTGCTAGAGGGTGCAGAGAATAAGAGGCAGGTAGATGAGGCCACTGGAGTTTGGATAGGGTTCTTTTATCACCGGGTAGTTTCTGGCTATAGCAGGATCAGGACAATGTTGAGCTGGGTACTTTGGGGAGAAAGGGAGACAAATGTAGAGGAGAGAACAGAGTTAACATTCAGCATGTTTCTAGGCAGTAAAGCTAGCAGTAATAAAATAAAACATTTACATTCAGACACAGTTAATAATAAAGTTAAATGCAATTCTTATAGGCATTCTAAGCATGTGCCTAACAAATTAATAGGAATAGCATACAAGCTGGGTGTAATAGAACTAAAATTAAGTGAATAAGGTCAACAATATAGCAGATTCAGGCATTGACTATAAGTAATAGTGTAACATAAAATGATAAGGTACAATGGATTTTCTTTCCTTTTATCAAATAATAGTTGTCTTGCTGGAGACCAGATTAAAAATCCCCAGAAAGAGGTAGGATGAAGGTCGGGGGCAGACCCAGAGTCAAACCTTAATATAAAGGCAAGAAGGGGGTCGCCATCATCTTAAGTAAACAGGTAAAGGAGAGATATAGGCTTATGCACGTTCAAGCTAGAACCACAATGGTGGTACAAATACAAGCAGCCGTTCCAGGCTGTAATCAGGTAAAATAAACATCCACAGCACACTCAGGCTAGTTCCATATGTGAGGCACTTTTACATCTAGCCATACCAGGCTGTGAGCAGGTAATAGGGATTTCCAGAGCGCTCTGATAAGCTCCACGTGGGTGGCGTAGTTGCAATTAGCTGTATCGGCTAGAATAGTGCTAAAAACACTTGAAATTGGACAATGCACCAATATATCAGTAATTAAATTGCAGGAACAAGTGTTCGCTTGCAAGGCAAAATAGTTTAAAACCCAACAGAATGCTCAGACTAGCTCCACATGGGTGGCACAGTTTCATTTAGCCAGAATAGCACTGAAAACATTTGAAATTGTACAATGCACCAATATCTCAGTAATTAAATTGCAAGAACAAGTGTTCGCTTGCAAGGCAAAATACTTTAAAACCCAAAAGAACGCTCAGACTAGCTCCACATGGGTGGCGTAGTTTCCACTAGCCATGTAGGCTACAATCACAGTACTAAAGTGGAGTAGGACAAACCACAGACTTATCAGTTATAGAATGCAGGAATAGTTGTAAGCATGCTATTAACAGAAGGAGAGACAACTGCTACAACTAGGCATTCAGGTTATCACCTCCGTAGTTCATCTGTTAAAGCAAACATGCTAGGTGAATGGGCACTGAATTACTAAACAGTTTCAGCAAAAGGAGAGTAGACCCAGGTATTACAATCAGGTTAAAGGACATGGGGCTAAGAGATAGCTTCTACTTAAGGCTTCACATAGGTCACATAAATGATAACCAATTGCATTCTTTGTTTAACAGTAATATAAGATACAGTAGTTTTAACAGTGGCTGAGTGAGAGGAACACCTGCTATCCACCATGTAACCTTTACCATTTTCTCAAATATAAAAAACAGGAACAACAAGGCGAAGTATTAACCATTGCAGAGCGAGAGAACAACCCTTTTAACAACAGGCACAAACACAGTATCAGAGTGTTATATGACTAAAACATTCAGTCCACAATAAACACTGCAACCGTTAGACAAGCATTCAATTCACAGTGCATACATCCATAGTATACCAGATAATGAAACCACTGACTCTACTTACCAGAGGCAAAGACGCTGGGGCAAGAACAGACAGCAGCCAGGGACTTACAAAAGTGAAATAACGAAAAGATGGCGCCTCACAGGACAAGGGGTATAAGTAACTTCCCAGAGGACTAGAGGCAGCACAGGAAAGGGAGAAGGTGTGCAACAGATGTAGGTGGGTGGGGCTTGTGACAAGCCACACCTGGAGAGGGTATTGGCTATCCCAAAAACTGGAGGTACAGAAGGGAAAGTAAGGTAGGAGAAATAGGACTAGACAGGGAAAAAAGAGAAGTAAAATAGCAATGTCAAGATGAGAGTTTAATAGAAAGAGACAAATGAAGGAGAAGCTGGAGAAGGAACTATCAGAAATGCAGGTAGCTAGAGGTAAGTAAGGTAGGACATGAGTGGGAAAGGTCTGAAATAATACAGGAGTCTAACAAACAAGATACAGGAGGGTAGATACTGTTTCAGCACAAGGTGAGTAAGAGGAGGAGCAGATCAAGAACTTAATGAATATAGTGAAGTTACAGAGGTAAGACATGGAGAGAGGCAGTGAAAAATGGATAGGATGAGGGTGAAGAAAGCTAATAAGTAAGAAATATAGTGAAGATACGGAGGTAAAACAGAGAGAGGCAGTGAATGATGGATAGGAGAAGGGTTCCACCTAGTGGGCAAATCTAGTATTGTAGGAAAGTATGTGAGGGGGCTAACTGGTGAAGAACTGTGGAAGATGAGATACTTAGTAAGAGAGGGTTAGTGTAAGTGAAGAGGTATATTGGCTGTTGGGTGGATAGAAGGGAGGGGTAAATGCTGCTGGTGCTCAAGCTTGTAGCTAACTTTGGAGCCCTGATGCAAATAGTAGACAGAGGCCTACTGTACAAGTGGGACTAAGTCCATAACATACTTTCTTCCTTCCTTGCTAGAGGGTGCAGGGAATAAGAGGCAGGTAGATGAGGCCACTGGAGTTTGGATAGGGTTCTTTTATCACCAGGTAGGTTGTGACTATAGCAGGATCAGGACAATGTTGAGCTGGGCATTTCTTCCTTCCTTGATAGAGGGTGCAGAGAATAAGAGGCAGGTAGATGAGGCCACTGGAGTTTGGATAGGGTTCTTTTATCACCAGGTAGGTTGTGGCTATAGCAGGATCAGGACAATGTTGAGCTGAGTATTTCTTCCTTCCTTGATAGAGGGTGCAGAAAATAAGAGGCAGGTAGATGAGGCCACTGGAGTTTGGATAGGGTTCTTTTATCACCGGGTAGGTTGTGGCTATAGCAGGATCAGGACAATGTTGAACTGGGTACAGAGGCAAAGATGCTGGGGCAAGAACAGACAGCAGCCAGGGATTTACAAAAGTGAAATAACGAAAAGTGAAAAATGAGGGAGGAGGGTGGGTGGCATTAGCCGTGGCTGATATAAGAGCAGATCCATTTGCTACTGAGGTACACCTTTAGCAGTTTTTTTTAAATTGTGGTTGGTTGGTAATGTTTAGAATATGTTGGGGAATAGTGTTCCAGATTTTGAAGATATAATGGGAATAGAGGGAGTCTCCAGCTTTATTGTTGCTTTTTGAAACATTTAGTAATGTTTTATGTGAGGATTGGAGTTGCCGAGCAGTAGCATAAGACTGAAGCATTTGTTGTAGGGTGGGGGTCTTGTCTGGTTGGTATATGATGTGGTGGGGGAAGATGAGTTTGGTGAAGGTTAAGTGTTGGAGGTGTTCTAACCACTTTAGTTGTTGTAGAACAGAACAGTGGTAGGACCTGTGAGGGGAGCTTGTGGCGAATTTGGCTATTTTGTTATAGTAGGATTTGAGGTTTGTTAGGTAAGTTTTGCTTATGATAGTGAGGATGGAAGAGGCATAGAGCAGAGTCAACAAGAGATGAGTTATGGCAATGTCTAGCCTGGTTTAGTTAGTAAGAAAGAGCTTAATTTGGTTCAGAGAGCCTAGCTTAATGTGAGTCTTCTTAACGAACTGTGATAGATACGTCAAATTTAATTTTGTTATCAGTTATAACACCTAGTAGCTTGATTTGTGAGACGGTGGTTATAGTAGTGTTGTTGGATGAGTGTATTTGGAATCTGGTTAGGGGACTGGGTTAATTGGTGGAGAGAAAGAGCATCAGCTTGGTCTTGTTTGGGTTCAGCATAAGGTTTGCTTCAGTTAGCCAGGATTCTACTTCAGAGAACAATTGCTGTGTAGTGATCTGCAGTTGTTTTAAAGAGGATGCAGTGCATATAAGGGTCAAGTCATCTGTGTATTGGCTGACTGAGGTGAGATGGGTAGACTTGTGCAGCTGGTTAGTGAAAATGCTGAAGAGTAGGGGGGCTAGTATGGAGCCTTGGGGTACTCCTATGTTGACAGAAAGTAAAGATGATAGCTCCTGTACCATTTAACAGCTTGCTGGTGGTTAGTAAGGTAGCTATGGAACTGTGTTAGAGAAGAGTGGCTAAGTTTTAGGGTGGCAAGCTCTGACAGCAGTATCTAGTGAGAAACTGTATCAAAGGCCTTGGAGAGGTCTAGAAAGATGGAGGATACAAATTGACCATGATTTCTGTGTTGATTTACTGTGCCAGTGAAGCTGATGAGCGTGGTCCTGGTGCTATGGTGAGGGCAAAAAACATTTTGTGTGTGAGATAAGTGGTTGTTAGATAGAAGGTGGCTTGGGAGCTGGGTGTGAATACATTTTTCTTGTATTTTGGAAAGGAGTGGAAGAATGGCAATGGGTCTATAGTTTGTGAGTTCAGTGGAATTGCCCCTTTTGTGCAAGGGAATGATGTGGGATATTGTCCAGGTTAGACAGTCATAGTTTTCGATGATGGAGTGATTGATCAGTACAGATACAGGGTAATGACTTCTGGTCAATTTTCAGGAATTCTGTAGGAAGGTTATCTGTTGCTAGGGTGGTGGGTATGAGTTTATTGAGTAGCTTTTTATTGTGTGAATTGGTACAGGTTTAAAGGAGAAGGTGTTACTGGCATTAATATTTAGGAGTGGTATCTGAGGTGGGGTATTTTGGTGACAATTGGTAAGAGAGTGTATTGAGTTTGTGAAGAAGGAATTGAATTGTGAAGCTGTACTATTAACTGAGGGAGGTGTGGTAGGTTTAGCGGTTGAGGTATTTCCAGGTTAAAGGAATTTATTTATGGTGAACCAAACATTTTTTTTCATTTATTATGGTTTATTTGTTGGGCAGTGGTGTAGTAAGTTTTTTTTTTGTCAGATTTTATTTGGGATTTGGCTTTGCTCCTAAGTTGTAGTACGCGGTCTTGACTTTTGTTGGTTTTCCAGTGTACTCAGGCTTTGTCCCTTTGTTTAAGTAGGTTTTTGGTGTTGTTTGTTAGCCATGGTGTGCAGTGATTTTTTTAGTTTGTCAAATATACAGGGGCTAAGCTGTTTAAGATGCTGAGGAAGGTGGTATTGAAGTGTTGTACTGCAGCATCTATGGGAAGGGTTTTGAGAGGTGACCAATAACTTTGTTGCAGTAGGGAAATGAATATTTGAATATTAAATTTCTTCTTGTTGTAGATTAGACAGTAGGCTGATTGTCTGTATGGGCTGAGGTAGGGAAATGAATATTTGAATATTAAGTTTCTTCTTGTTGTGTATTAGACAGTAGGCTGATTGTCTGTATAGGCTGAGGTAGGGAAATGAATATTTGAATATTACATTTCTTCTTGTTGTGGATTAGACAGTAGACTGATTTTCTGTATGGGCTGAGGTTGTGTCTAAGTAAATAGGTGGATAGCTGGTCACTGATACTATTGGGGAAGCAGCCATCTTGGAAGTATGCTTGTGTCATGTTAGTAACAGCCCAGTCTAGAATGGATTGTCTATTGGGGGGTTTGTTTATTCTGGTGGCTTCTTGTTTGAGTTGGGAGAAACCATATAAGTTTATAAAGTTGAAGGGATTATTGCAGATATAGGTCGCTCAATCTTTATTGAGGTCAGCCATTATGATGGTTTCTTGGTGGAAGGTTAGGGATAGCCAGGGAAGAATGTCTTCAACTGTGTTAGAACAGAAAAAACAATTGTAATACAAGAATCACATATTTTTTACTGGTATTTATAAATCTGCTGAAAAGAATGGTTACATATATTAAACTGGATCAGAGTGGTGAAAAACAGAGAAAGCAATAGGAAAAGGTTTTCTTTCTTCCATATAGGACTATATTAAGGGAGACTGTGGAATTAATATTGTTTCCTAAAGCTTAACCCTCCATCCCCAAACCTAAGAATCATAAGTCCCATAGGACATGCTATTAGTTTCCTTTGGTAAGCCTGGTCCTCTATAAAATAATATAGCAGACTTAAGTCATACCTGTGGTTATGTGTGACTGGAATAATGTTATTTTATAATGTTTAATGTTTGAAAGATGAAACCAAACCTCCCCCAGTAAATTATGGAAAGATAATGTGGCAAAATTTTCATAAAGTGGTATATTTTACTTGTACATTTATTTTAGTTATTCTTTGTTGACTGGGTTAATCCCACTAGGCTAACATCTGCTTTTGAAAGGAGGCCTGAGATGGTATTTATGCTACTAATGAAATTGTGGCCAGGGCATTAGAGAACTTCCCCTACTCTTTCTGATAGGTGCCATGGGATACATTAAATCCACCACAGCTACCTGCAACTTAAGCAGAAGGGGCCTTGGTTTAACATGTCATCTGAGGTGTGCACACCCCCATTATACTGTATCGTACTGTCAGTGGTTAATCTACCTAGTATGGAAATAGAACCCACTACCTTCTGCATCAAATGTGAGTATGTTACCTGTTGCACCACTGACATCACTGTATATTGTCTGTTATGCGCAAGTAGATATGACTGATGTTGATAAATACTTACAATATCTGTGCTAGATTGCACTCTGACAAAAGAGATGAATCATAAGAATATGCTTCCATTCCTCTTTGCTGTGCTAGCTTAACAAGGCATTGTCTAATGTAAACAGCAACCTCACTTTATAATATTATAATCAAAGGGTACCTATCTTTCAAAATTAAACAAGTTAGTCTTGATAACTAACATTTGATCTAAACTCTGCAACCAAAACAAACATGAAACTTGGGATGCTATACAGTGCTAAAATATTTCTTATTGACAGTGTAAGGATTGCAAGATCACACTTTCACTCACCACTAACATATTCCTCTCATCCCACCAACATTTCCTCTTCTCTGCGATGTAAAATATGCCCTAACAAAATATCAAGATTTTTCACAGGTCACAGTAATACAACACACCATTGTTGGTTTTTGTGCCATTTCAGTTCGAATTCAATCACTATTGTTCATAGGTTCATAGGTTCATAGGTTTATACTAGGCTATCTGCCCTAAGGCATTTATAAGCCTAGCCCAAATTTTTGTGGCTTACGCCACCCCTTATATGAAAAAATACTGTGCCCATTAGTTTGTTGTGCCTCTGTCCAGCAGTGACACAGAGATGATTCCCGGGGTAAACCTATGATCTCCCATCCACAGGTCAAGATTTCTCTTGAACAGAGCCAGCGAGGTGCTCTGCCTCACATGGACCGGGATTTTATTCCACAGCATAGGGAGTCTCTGAGTGATAAATATATCCCTCCAGCACGTCCTATTTATATCCATGCTAAGGTTTAAGTCACTTACTCTAGTGGTTTTGGTGGATTTGGATTTTTTGAGGTGGAGCATGTCCATTAATTCCGGGTTGGGCAAGGCCTTGTATGTCAGGCACATGTCACCTCTGAGCAGATGGTATGCGACTGAAAAGAGCTGGAGTTTCTTCAATCTGGCAGCATATGACAGATTTTGGAGTCCCTTTATCCTTTTGGTGAGGAACTTTTGGGGTCTCTCCAATTGCTGCAGATGTCGGGTGAGATACATCCCGAATGGGGCATTGTACTCGATCATTGGTCTGATAAGTGAAGAGTACAGGGGAACAATGACCTCATTAGATCTGGATATGAATCCCTTCATGATCAGGTGGGCAATGTAGAAGGTCTTTCTAACCACTTTAGCAACGTGAGTGTCAAAAGAAAGGCCACTGTCAACCTGGGTCCCCAGGTCCCTGATAACCTCTTCTGTGCTTAGTGGATTGCCACCTATATGGTAGCTTGGGGTTACCTTGTTTTTCCCAAGGGTATGACTATACATTTTTGGCGTTTAACTTCAGGCCATGGCTCTGGCACCAGCTATCTGTTTCCGTGAGTCCCTTCTGAAGGATATCCGTGTCCGATGCACTTTCCACTATGGCGCCCAGTTTGCAGTCGTCTGCAAACTTTGTCAGCCAAAGTCCTCCCATGTTGGCCTGTACTTCTGAGAAGTAGATGCCGAACAATAGGGGGCCAAGGACCGAGCCCTGTGGGACACCACTTGTGACCGGCTTGGAGTCTGACATAGCGCCAGCAACTCTAACCCTGTGGGTTCTGTCCTTAAGCCAGTTTGCAACCCATCTTGTGACATATGGGTTTACATTTAAGCTGGTAAGTTTTTCTACAATACCCGAGTGGGGTATTGTGTCGAAAGCCTTTGCAAGGTCAAGGTAGGCTGTATGGACAGCCTTTCCCTCATCAATGGCCTTGGTGACTGTTTCGAAGAAGTTGACCAAGTTCAAAAGGCATGATCTTCCCTTGACTAAGCCAAACTGGGTCAGGTCCAATGTCTGCAAGTCCCCTATATCTTTGTTTATGAGCTCCATTATGATCCTCTCCATAGCTTTGCAGACTAGACTTGTTAAGCTTATGGGGCGGTAATTACCAGGGTCTGTAGAGGCACCGCCTTTGTGGAGTGGGACCACAGTTGCCATACACCACTCCTTGGGCACGTATCCTGTGGTAAGGCTGAGATTAAACAGCTGCCTTATGTGCGGGTTTAATTCCTCATTTAGCTCGTGTAGCACACAGCCGGGGACACCATCCGGTCCCATTGATGCTGTTCAGAATCATAATGCAGTCTTGATCAGAAACTTCTCACATTTCCCAACAGTGATCATCACAAGCACTTCTAATGCCACTATCAGCAACACTAATACCATCAAATGGCCTATTTATGTCACCATGTGCACTATGAATACTATCACATACATAAATAATACCATCATATGCACTGCTAGCACCATCAGATGGACTACCAATACCACCATATGTATTCTGAATGCTATCATGTGCGCAAATAATATGATCATATGCACTTCTAATACCATCAAATGAACTACTAATACCATCAAACAGGCTATTAATGTCATAATATGCACTATGAATAATATCATGTGCACAAATAATACAATAATATGCACAACGAATACCATCATATGCACTACCAATACCTTTATATGCACTGTTAATACCATCAGATGGACTATTAATGTCACCGTATTACACTATGAATACTATCATGTATACAATAAATACCATCATATGCACTGCTAGTACCAGTATATGCACTTCAAATACCATCAGATGGACTATTAATACCACCATATGCACTATGAATGCTATCATATGCACAAATAACACCATCATATACACTGCTAATACCACTAGATACACTGTGAATACCATCATATGCACTTCTAATACCACTATATGCATTACTAATAGCATCACATGAACTACTAATATCATCAAGTAGACTATTAATGCCACCATATGCACTATACATACTATTATATGTGCAAATAATACCATTATATACACTAATACCACAATTTGCACTATGAATACTTTCATATGCACAAATAATAGCATCATATGAACTACTAATAACATCAAATGAACTAATAATACCATCAAATGGACTACTATTACTACCATGAATACTATCATATGCATAAATAATAACATCATATACACTTCTAATACCACTATATGCACTACTAATACCATAAAATGCACTACTATTACTACTTGTATGCACTCTGAATACTACCATGTGCACAACTAATATCATCCTATGCACTAATAATACCATAATATGGTGTAACAATCTCAAAGCTTATTTGGGAACCACTATTGGGGATTCAACTTTGGCTGTATTCATTGGCAAAAAATGCAACACATTTTTTCACTAAATAAACTAATGTGAGCAAAGGCATTTCAACTATGAATTTATGTTTATTTATTAATTTATTGCTGCTGTTGCTATTGTTTAGTCATTTAGTCTGGTCCAGCTCATCTTGACCTCAAGGAATTTAACAAGCCAGGACTGTCTATCAACAATTGTTTTCTTAAGTTACTACACACTCATATTCCTTACTTTAGTAATGTTGTCAACCTTTTTTCTCTTCTACTTCATTCTTTTTGTTTGAGTACTTACTATTTAAAATCATATTAAGATATGGCATTGCTTTTCTTCCAAAGAGAAAGTTTGCTTTGAATTTCAAGGTTGCAGATCTTACAGACAGAATGTGCAGATATGTAATCCAAGGAAAGTAATATATACTACTTTCAGCACTTTTTCACATCTGTTTGCAAATATCTGATAGCAAAGGAAGACAGCATTTTATTTTATGGATGTTGACCATGTCAACTATTCTACTTTTTACTTTCATTTCTACAACAGGGTCTTCAATTCTTCCCCATTTTAGCTATCAGAGTGGTATTAGGTGCATGTTTGAGGTGGTTAATATTTCCCTTGGAATTTTGATTCTAGCAACTCAGTAGTATAACTTAGAATTTTACATGATATGTGTACCTTGTTGCATTCTTTTGCTAATATTGAACAATGCAGTTATTTTGTATTCAGGTTGAATTTTTGCCTTTTGTTCTGAGTTCAGATTCCGCAGGAAGCAGATAATGTGAGTCAATATCATCATTTCTCTAAGAACCTGCTTGTAGAGTAGTCAATAAAGCAGAACTACATATTTCCCGGAATGCTTTTAATTTCTCCCTACCCAGCTGGTGTTGGCAAGTTGAGATCAGGTGCCTCTGCTCCTTCTGAAACCATCTTGTACATCTGGCAGTTCTCACTTCTTGTATTTTTAGAGTCTAGTTTGCAGAATCTTGAGCCTGGTCTTACTAGTACATAAAACAAGTGCAATTATTTGATAATTTTCATTGTTCTTTTTGTGACTGGATTATAAATTGACATTTTCCAATCCAATGACCACTGTCATGTTTCCTAATTCTGCTTATAATTTCCAAGTAATGCCATAACAACATCATTTTGCAAGATGTTACACACCTGAATTGGAATTGCATTACTTCCTACAGACTTGCTATTAGAAAAACTGTTTATGTCCCATTTAACTTTACTCTCAAGGATGTATGGATTTAGATACGAGACTGTACCGTCATATGTATAAGTGATGTTGTCATCCATCTCATATAGTTTCCTGCAACATCTACTTAAATGTTTCTGCTTCTCTTTCTTCCCTCTCATCCGTGTCTTTCATCATGTCCAGTTTTATCACAAAGCTTCTCTTAATAACCCCAGTCTTTTTACTGAATACATTTTTATTGATTTTCATAAACATAAACATATATACAGTATGTATATCAAAGAAATATGTATATAGTCAAAGCTTAAAGTAAAGAAGTAATTCCAAAAATAAACATTACAAAACCAAATATTTACATAGGATGTCTACACTTGAAAAACTTTGTTTTCTTGACTGTATCTTTGAATAAGATTATAATTTATTACAGTCTTCTGTTTCCAGCACTTGATTTACTTTCTGCCAGGCAATACCTAAGGAAGTAAGTTGTTCTGTTCTTTCCGTGATTTTTTACAATTCAAACTGCAAGACTGATAAAAACATGTTCTAGAAATGTTTAACATTGGAAGGAGTTACATTTTTCCAGTTCTGTGTAATATTTTTCCTTGCAATAGCAAGAAGAGTCCATAAAATTACATATTTTTGCCTCGGAATACAAGACAGCACTGGTGTATTCAATAAAACTAGAGATTCTGTAAGTTGGAAATTATCAGTGAACAGTGCCTGTAGCAAACAGTTAATACTTTCCCAATATTGTTTAAGTAAATAGCATTCATAGAACATGTGTTGCCAGTTGGCTATTGATTGTGATTTACACCTCCAACATCTATTTTCTTTATTATATATTAGTTCTAATTTGTGTGGTGTTATGTTCTATGTATAAATTGTCATGTGAAAAGTTGCCAATATAGTGATAAAGATGTTAGTTTTGGAGATGTAAGAATTAGTTTTTTATCTTTATCATCTGGCATTTTACCATTAACTGTTTCATAGTATTTCCATATATTTTATTTATTATGAACTCTTGTTTCTTTAACTGATTTGTACAATGTTGTGTCTTTCAGCTTTTCCCAGTTAGGGGTCACCACAGCGTAAATCTGGTCTGCTAATAATTGGCAGTAGATTTTTAGGTGCCTAGTTGCTGGCCCTGACGCCCAACCTTCAACGAAGGTACGCCCATTCACGCATGTCTCCACACAGAAGACGCTCTAGCTGAGAATCGAACAGGACAACTTCTTACTGTGAGGCGACAATGCTACCGCAGCACCATCACCGCAGTTTTTAACTGATTTGTACAATACTAATAAAATTCCTTTCCCATTTGTAGGAAATTTCATCAGCATTATTAACTGCTCTATGAACTTGGGAACCTTTTCCCTATCAGACTTCTGCATTATTGCCTGTTGGTTTAAAACTGTTTGTCTTAATCCCTGCAGTGATAACCACATTATTTTCAAGGTTGAACTCCTAATAATTTGGTCTATCATTAGTACTTTATTAGTGTTTATCAGCTGATGACCGTAAATTAGACCATTCTTACTAAGTGTTTTAACTGTTACTGAGTCATGAGTTATAATATTATTTTGTGCATGTGCTACTGGGAATATGAAAAAAGACCATGCTTTTATATCTGCATTTTTATTTAAAAAGTGCATAAAAGACTTTATAGAGTACTGATAATGTATTTAGAATTTATATTTTTGTGTTTCCCTTTTTGCCATATATGTCTTCAATAACCAAAGTAAGCTATTTGGGACTATTTACATATGTTTATTTATTGTACCATGAGTGGTTTTTAACCAGAATTTTTTATGTACTCATTTCCATTTGGAAGTATATTCTTTGATTAACCACATTGAAACTGGTTTTGAAGCTGACAATTGCATATATCCTTCTAAATCTGGTCAGCCTATTCCACCTTCTTCCCATTTTTTTATTTTTTATTTTACATTTGTTGACCGGGATAGTCCGACTGGATGCATGTCCATTTTCAGCGGAGGCCCAGGGAGAAAAGCTCCAAGGGGAAGCAGATACAGCATTACATAATACCAGCATTACATATTACAAACAGACTATTTACAGAGATTACATAAGTAAGCAAGTTAAACAAGTTCCACAGGTTAGAGTTAATCCCGAGCATAAATCAGGATTAAATTAAATTACACAGTAAGCTGGTTAACAGATTTTTGCACATTCTAGAGAGAGTTAGCCAGGCTTGATACATTGACATAGCCAGTTAAGTGACAAAAGTTGTTTCAGTCTAGTTTTAAATTGACCTAAGGTGGAAAGTAAGGTAATATCAGCTGGAAGAGAGTTCCAGGATCTACTTACAGAGTTTGCAAAGAGAGAATCACCGGCTGTGTTATTAATTTTGCTAGTCTGAATTAGTGGTTTGTTAGAGGATCAAAGGGGTCTAGGATTGTTATAGGGGGTGATAATATTTTTAAGTGCAGGAGTATTGTCCAGATTATAGAGGATTTTATAGGCCATAATCAGTTGGTTATACTGGATTAGGCTGGGTAGTTCAAGCCAACCAAGCTGATTTAGATTGATGCAATGATGTGTCCTAAAAGGCAGCCCAGTGGCAAACCTGGCAATGTGGTTGTAGCAAATTGAGAGTTTGTTAAGGACAGCCTTGTTTAAATTCGAGTAGAGGGATGCATACAGAAGGGTTGAAAGAAGGTGAGAGCGAGCTATGGCAATTTTAGCTGGAGGAGTTAGGAAGGCTTTTATTCTGTAAAGTGACCCTAGTTTTTTATTGATGGTTTTGATAGTTTGGTTAACATGTAGGTCAAATTTTAGATTATTGTCTATGATGACACCTAATAGTTTTGTAGATGGGTCAGGGGAGATTATTATGCCATCATTTGATTTTATGGTAAAGGTGAAAGCGGTAGACATACGTGTTGGTGAAAATAACAGCATTTTAGTTTTTTGGGATTTAGGATCAGACGATGTTCAGAATGCCAGTTTTCTATTGTATTAAAGGTGGTCTGGGTAGCTGACCATAACTCTACTGGAGATGTGGCTGAGCAAATCAGAGTAGAGTCATCAGCATATTGGATACAGCTGACTTTTGGGATGACAGTATAAAGGTCGTTAATGAAGATGGAGAACAGCAAGGGCCCTAGTATAGAGCCTTGTGGTACTCCAAGGGTGTTAGGTAGAAGGTTAGAGAGTTTGTTCTGCCAGAGGACAGCCTGCTGTCAACCATTCAGGTAGGATTGAAACCATTGGAGGGCTCCAGTATCTAGACAGAATGTTTGCAGGATGTGGATTAAAAGTTGGTGATCAACCATATCGAATGCCTTGGAAAGATCCAAAAAGAGGGCTGAGGATATATAATTAGTGTTGCGATTATGGTTTATGGTGTTAGTAAAAGCTAGGAGGGCTGAAGTAGTGCTGTGATGAGGACGGAAGCCATGCTGAGTGTCTGCCATAAGGCGATTTTGGATTAGGTGGTGCATGAGTTGTCTATGAATACATTTTTCCATAATCATTGCAAGTGGAGAGAGTATAGCTATTGGCCTATAATTGGAGAATTCAGTAGAGCTGCCTCCTTTGTGAAGTGGGATTACATAGGATATTTTCCAGATGGTGGGAATTTTAGCATCTACTATGGTTCGATTGATTAGTATTGAGATGGGGTAAGCAATAGCATCAGCTGATTTTTGTAGGTACTCGGCAGGGAGTTGATCAGCAGAAAGTGTAGTGGTTTTAATTTTTTGATCAAGGTACATATAAGTGAAGTGGCGACTGGTTGGAAGCTGAACGCAAGTAGGTTTCTAGGGGTGCTACTTTCAGGACCAGGGGAGCTAGGAGGTAGTTGGCTAGCTGGGGCTTGAATTGTCTCAGTAAAGAATTGGTTAAAACTATCAGAAAAATCTTCAGGGGTTTTATCAATAGTAGTAGCAGGGATTGGTGTTGAAGTTTGTCCAGGATGTAGTAGATTATTTAAACCTGCCCAAAACTTCTGAGGGTTATTTTGATTTACTGTCTGTAAATTACAGTAGTATTGTTTTTTGTCTTGTAAAATTGATTTTTTTGGTTTTGTTCCTGGATTGCCTGTATTTAATGTGATCTTGAGGGTCTTTAGAAGAATGCCATAAAGCCCATGCTTTGTTTCTAAGGGTAATTTTGAGTTTAGACTCTATAGAAAGCCATGGTGCAGTTTTTGCCTTGGTTCTCTTTGAACGAACAGGTGCATGCAAATCAAGGATCTCAAGGAATTTGTTGTTAAAGTATTTGCTTCCTCTAAGGGGAGGTGTTTTAGAATAGACCAATTACATGAGTTTAGTTCTTGTTGGAATTTGGCAGGGTCAAAGTTTTTATTGTTTCTAACCTTTCTGAGTAAGGGTTGTTGGGAATTGATGGTTTTCTGCTTAATTGCATATGTGAGAAGGTGATCGCTTAGGCCATTAAGGAGGGTACCAGAGGTGTACAGTTGGGGGTGACTGTTTATGAGTACCCAGTCAAGTATACTTTCTTTTTGGTTGGGTTTACCTATCCTGGTAGGGGTGGATATGATTTGTGTAAATGCATGCAGGTTACTATGGGTGGTTGGGGATTCTGAGGAACAGGTGCCCCAGTCTATGTTAAAGTCTCCAAGTAGTAGGGTTTCTTGGGGCTACTGACATGATAGCCGGTGCAGGATATCATCAAATGTAGATATATTGTTACCTGGGGGAATGTACATACAGAGGATATTAATGCATTTACTTTTATTAAGTTGCAATTTGGTGGCAAGAATCTCTGAGTTATTAATCTGAGGTGGTTGTATTACATCTATGGTGACATTCAACTCAGATTTATAGAGTACAGCTACCCCACCCCTTCCTCGAAGCACGATCCAGCCTGTGTATGTTGTACCCAGGTGGTAACACTTCATTGTCTTTAGTGTTAGGTTTTAACCAGGTTTCAGATAAACAGAGAATCTCAGGGGAGTGGACATCCAGAAGTGCATGCAATTCATGTACCTTGTTATTAATGCTTCTAATATTGAGATGACAGACTAGGAGAGAGTTAGTTGGCATATTAATTGTAGGTTTGTAGCTTAGATTACAAGTAGAGGGGGTATGTGTATCTGAAGTGAGTGGGTCAGGGTTGGGGTGAATATCACCACCAAGTATTAGGTTAAGTCTATACTTGGTGATGAACTTCAGGAATTTGTTTATTA
Source organism: Protopterus annectens (assembly GCF_019279795.1). Classification (NCBI taxonomy): domain Eukaryota; kingdom Metazoa; phylum Chordata; order Ceratodontiformes; family Protopteridae; genus Protopterus; species Protopterus annectens. The sequence goes on from NC_056726.1 coordinate 1,039,564,055, forward strand.
GTTTGTGGTAGTGTTTGGATCTAGACCTAATGGGCCTGGGATTGAGATGTTGATAGACTGAACAAGATGTTGGATAGGATCTGGTACTATAAGTATGGTTGAAGGTGGAAGGATTTACAGCTGGGGTGATAGTATGGCCTTTTGGGACCTGAAATCCCGTGAGAAACTGGTTTTCATACAAGGTAAGGAGGTATGGTGTGAACAAGAGGGGTAGTAAAGGGGAGTATACCATTATATGTGATTCAGCTAGTGACTTAAGGAACTGTTTTACCTGGTGATGCAACACCAGAAGATAGAGTGGTAAGGTAAAGGTACTGGAAGGGGGATGGGAGAATGCCATTTGTCAAAATGTTGTTTTAAGGCAATTCTATGTTTTTGAGGGTACCATAAGAATTTTGTTATTAACTCTTCAAATTGTTTTAAATATGATTTAGGTGGAGGTAGCAAGCAAGCTTGTATAAAATACATTTTTGGGAGAATATAATCATTTTAGTCTTACCTCCATGGTAAAAATAGCTTATTCCATTTTTGTATGAGTTCTTTGATATTATCCAAAATCTCTTTACAGTTTAGTGGCAATGTTGTGTCTATGTCATTTGAAATTTTAACTCCTAAGTATTTGATTGCATCATTTCTAGATAAATATTTATGATATTTTTATTTAATGCTTCTTTTTTTATATTTATTAGTAACATGTTGATTGGTTTTATTTTCATCAAACGATAGTCCAGAAATCTTCTTAAACTGTTTTGTTGCTGTCCACAGTTCTTTTAAAGTAAGTAAAATGGCATCTGCAAATAGTTGAATCTTTAACTCCAGGTCAGTATCTAGCTGAATTCCTTGAATGTTTGGGTTTGCATGTAATAAATTTGCTAATGGTTCTATTACTAATGCAAATAGCAGAGGAGAAACTGGACAACCCTGCTTTGCACCTTTTGTAATGGTAATAGGCTCCAACAAACAGGATCCTATTTTTATGTATGCCGAAGATTTGTCATAAAGAGACCTTATAAGTGAGGTTAAATTTTTCAAAAATCCACCTTCCAGCAGTGCAAGCCAAGGGTAATCCCAATTCATGGACTTGAATGCACTGTTAATATCTAAGCAAATGACATTCATTTTATTTTTTGTTTTGTTTATGAAATCAGTTGTTGTTGGTCTTTTGGCTTTTTCCCGGTAAGGGGTCACCACAGCGGAACTCCGGTCCGCTAATGATAAGCAGTAGATTTTTACAAAATGCTGAGGTGCCAGCTCGATGCCCAACCTTCAACAAAGGCAGGCCCATTTACGCACGCATGTCTTTTTAATGCTACCCAACCATGGGGAGGACATGCAGACTCCACACAGAAGGCACTCCAAAGCCAAGCCGAGAATCGAACGGGAGAACCTCTTGCTGTGAGGTAACAATGCTAGCGCCGTACCACCGCAGCATATATTTTGTTTATGAAATCAGTAAGAGACAAAATTCTCTTTATACTGTCATATGTATTTCTGTTTTTAATTAATTCTGTTTGATCATTCTCTATCAATAATGTCAAGATTTGTTTTATTCTGTTTGCATGAACTGTCACATATATTTTATAATCTATATTTAATAAATGTATGGGTCTATATGAAGTACATTCATCAGGTTTTTTTATCTTGTTTCAAAACTGGTGATACTTGAGTGTATTTCCAAGAAAGAGGGCATTTATTACCTTCTTTAACTGACGTGAACAGACTTAGTAATAGATTTAATAGATAAACGACACTTATACAGAAAAGAAAATAACCTTGCTGGCCAAACATGGAAGACAGTTTATTAAAAAGAAAAGATAAGCATAAAGTGTTCAGACAGAATGTTCCTTTCTCAAGGGAAATATACAATCTTGTCAGCTACAGAATGTTCTTTGCACATACAAGACAAAGCCTGAGACCAAGGTTAGAAAAAGTAAATAAATTACTGGACTGAAGCAATATAATATGTTGTGTTCAGGAAAGCAGTTCAAGTAAGGTTAGTAAGTTTATTCAACCTGTTTCTTCAGAGAAGATGCCAAACACTCAAACCTGAGTACAGAAAACAGGTTATCTAAAGACTTTGTCAGTTTATGTTGTTCAGGACAATCAGAATATGACGTGCAGCAACTTGAATTGTTTATCAGTACTGTTAATGAGGACAGTATTCTGCTATTATGAACATTTAATAAAACTTTATTAAATAAACTACAGTGCATGAAGAATTCATTCTGAAAAGTGACAAGACTTGGTCCATAAAGGAGAGGCTGGCAGCTGTTCAGCACCAGCTTAGGTAATTAAGACTTTCGTTTCTCAGTCACATTGCATACAGTAATTTCAATGTTTTACAATGGTGCTTAATGTGACCTGCTGTCTGGGGAGAGATATATACTTTTTGCAACCCAACAAGCAGCTGAAACTGTTTCACATCCAGTTTCCAGTACAGCATATTTTCCTAAGTTCACAGTAACTGTTTATACAGTAGAAATACTACAGCAGCACTCTGAAGAGCAGACCACCCTTTCAGTGAAGGTATTGTTCATTTCCAGACTAGGTTACACTACGTGTGTTTTATAGAAATCTACAGAATAGCAGTGTTTCATTCAACTACGTGTTCTAACAAATTTCAACAAAACAGCTGCATTAAGTATTTTTTTCAAGTATGGTTTTACTGCAATAGCCAGCTTAACTTCAAGGTTTCATTAACAGTTTAGAGTGACAGCAAATGTTTCATAAGAGATTTTCAGCAGCATACCAGTATTTTTCCATAAATAAAGCTGTAAACACTATAGAGAATAAGCTAAAAATTATGGCATGACAAGTTTCTCATTAAGACAGCATTACTTCATGCAAAAAATGGACACAACATACTTCAGAAAAGCCTCACATAACTTCTGCACACCAGTATTAAATCAAAGCAGTGTTCCTTCAGAACATAAAAGACATTATCCAGTTAACAGCTATCTCCAGAGGCTTTCATGTTTCCAGTGTGATGTCACACAGCTAAGAAGGAAGGAAAAGGTTAATAAGTTACAGACGATGGCTCACATTCTTCCAAGACCATATAGTTATGTAAGAACTTTATATGAAAATTTAAGCTTGTTTCCTGACTTTCCTGTTAAGTGGTATAGAATATTTGTAGGCTTCTGAGCCCCCAAGCCCTTCTGTGTTGGAGGGAAACCTTCTAGCTTAGTTTTTTTTTTCTTATAACTAGCCAGTTTTCTAGTTTCAGCACTCAAATCTGTTTCTTTGATCTCAGCACTTGTTCAGAAAAAAAAAAAATTCATCTGCTTTTACTGTACTTGTGTTTCTACCTACTTTATTTTACTTTTGCATCATCTTAAAAGTACTCAATTGTATTTATTACTGCTTGGTGTAACTCATTCTAAGCCTTTTGGTTTAAACACTTGGGCTTCGGACCAGTTGTTTTGCACTGTGTGGGTTTGTGGTCTGCACTGTAGTGGCAGAACAGGTAGCTTACATCCGTCTAGGTTGGGAACTGCTGATTGAAGGCTCAGTGTCTGTTATTCTAAAAGTGTATTAATTCTGGTTTAAGCACTTGGGCTTTCAGGCCAGTTATTTTACATTAAGAGGGTTTGTGGTCTGCACTCTTGTGGGAGGAGAGGCTGAACTCTGCCTTTCTGAGCTAGGAATTTCTGGTTAAAGGCTTATAGTGCATGCATATCTGAACTGCTTCTTACTGAAGTTGGAGCGCCTTGTTTGCTGTGGCATAGACTGGATTCGGGCCTGCTGGATCTAAATTTGTTTGTGTAACTTGAGCACTAATCCAGGCATTCTCTAAAGTATTCAGTTATATTTATTACTGTTTGGTAGTAACTTGATTAAAGTGTAGCTATCATTCTAAGTCTTTTGGATTAAACACTTGGGCTTCAGACCAGTTGTTTTACATTAGGAAGGTTTGTGGCATGCATTGTGGTGGCAGGACTGGTAGCTTTCATCCTTCTAAGTTGGGAACTGCTGATTGAGAGCCCAGTGTCTGTTATTCTTAAAGTGTATTAGTTCTGGTTTAAGTACTTGGGCATCAGGCCAGTTATTTTACATTAAGAAGGTTTGTGGTCTGCACTCTTGTGGGAGAAGAGAATGGACTCTGCCCTTCTGAGCTGGGAATTTCTGGTTAAAGGTTTATAGTGCCTGAATATTTGAACTGTATCTTACTGAAATTGGTACACCTTGTTTGCTGTAGCATAGACTAGATCCAGGCCTGCTGAATCTAGCTTTGTTTATATGCTTGTTGTTTGTTTGTTTGTTATTTCCTGGAACGCTAATTCCACCTAATACGGCTTCTCAGCTTCTCTGGATCACTAGTGATATCTGCATTGCTTACTGTACTTATTTCCTTGTTTCACTTGAAAGAAAGTTACTGTTTGTCGTTTTTGCATTTAAGTTACCTGTAACACATTGCACTTAAGTTACCTGGCACTTGCTCACTAAAGCAATTATATAAGTCAGCACTAAAAATTAAAAGCACTACACCCTCACTCCCCACTGGCCCTTGTTTTCAATTATAAAGGAATTCCCAATATTATTCTAGCATGTCCAAAGGTCAGTTGTCAATCTCCTCTCCGGTCCAGCTGGTGAATCTGGGAATCTTGAGGCAATGTTACAACTACCTCATGTACACAGACAACCCTCTCCTCTTCCCAACAAATTCCAACACATGTCAGAGATGCAACCATATAGCCAAACTGGAGGCTAAGCTCTCTCAACTCAGTACTGGAATAACCAGTCAAGAGGAGAAGGAAACCTCACTCACTACAATTCCAGTCTCACATAGACCTACCACGACAGCAAATCAAACACATAATCACACAAAAACATACTCGGAGGCTCTAAATAAAGATCTGCCTAAGCAGCAGAGACCTCCAAAGCAGACACCCAAGCAACCGTTACCCCCAAAAAAAACACGTGCAACACATATCTCACAAAGCCAGTGTGCCGAACAGTCACAGCCCTTAAGACTAAATAACACACCTGATACACTTGTAATAGGTGACTCTATCGTCAGGCACACTGACGTCCCGCTCACCAGGCTGAACAAGGAGAGGGTCATGGTGAGCAGCCGATCGGGCGCTAGGATCCGCCACATAACACAAGCACTCAGGTCACTCCAAGGCAAGTACAAATATGACTCAGTCATTGTCCATGCTGGTGTGAATGACCTGAGACGTACCTCCCTGGACTACATGAAAAGAGACATAGAGGAGCTCTCTGAGCATGTAGCCCAGGCCGGTATGATCCTGACCTTGAGTAGCATCTTACCCTCACCAAGAATGATGCCACAATATGAAAACAAGATGATCAATTTCAACAATTGGCTTAAGTACTGGTGTCATTCAAAGGGGATCCAATACCTGTCAGCTTGGGATGAAATGCTTGACAAGCCACGATGCTTCGCTGGGGACGGCTTGCACCTGTCAACCCTGGGCTTTCGGATATTGGCAAAGGCTCTTGCTACCCCCATAGTGCCTTTTTAGGCAAGGCTCAAAAGACAAACCCACCTCCATATGTATCACAAGGGATAAGAAACTAAGAGTAATGCTACTCAATGCCAGAAGTCTAAACCTCAAGATGCACGCACTCAAAACTCTCCTTAGCATGGAGAAAATTGATATCTGTGCAGTAACAGAAACCTGGTTCAGGGCTCCCGAGAGCACCCAAGCACTACCAGGTTATAACTCATACCATGCTTTTCGGCCACAAAACTTGGACTGAACCACAAAAGGAGGGGGAGTATCGATATTCATCAAAGATACCCACACCTCCAGGTTGGTGGCAAAGCACGAAGCATCAGAGACTATCCATGTGCAACTAACAGTGGGTAAAACTTCCTTCCAGTTTATAGCCTGCTACAGACCACCCTCCCACACCCAGGAACCCCACTCGGCCTTCCTGAGAACACTGGAAAATATGAAGGTCTATCCAAACACCATTATATTGGGCAACTTCAACTACCCAAACATAGACTGGGAGCATTACTATAGCTCCAACACCCTAGCCCAAAGGTTCCTAGAATTTATAAACTCAAATGCTATGGAACAACTTGTTACCACTCCCACAAGAGGGGAAACCATACTGGACCTGATCAAAACCAACATGGGAACTCTATGCTCCAGACCAGAAGTGTATCCCTCACTGGTAAGATCAGACCATAAACTAATCTCACTGGATATTCACATCCCAACCCCACCCCCTGCCCAGAAAACCACAGTGAAAAACTTCTCTAAAGCAAATTTCACACTCCTCAAAACTGAGGTAGAATCCTTCAAAGCCCCCGGGCCTGTGGAAAATACGGCCCAGACCACAGAATCCTTTATAAATGCATTCTATGAACACCTTCAGGAATGCATGGATCATGCGATCCCAAATAAAACCAAGACCCAATCCTCTAAAGGCAGACGTCCTGTCTGGTGGACCCCAGCCATAAACAAACTATACAATAGAAGGAGGAAGCTACTAAATGATAGAGCAAAATCCCGAAAAGGGAAGGCATCACTGACCAGTATTAGCAAAAACTACGGGCACTCATAAAATTGTCTAAGGCCAGCTTCGAGAGAAAAAATGCACAGGACACTAAGGATAATAACAAGGCTTTCTTTAGTTATGTTAGGAACCTGGGTGGGAATTCCCAGATATGCTCAGAATTAGTCCAAAATGACAAAAAATACACAGAACCCACAGACATTGCCAACATCCTAGCTGTCAGGTTCAGTGCAAACTTCTCCCCCCCCACCAAAAGGGCAAATATCTATCCCCGCAGAGTCCTGCCCCTGACATCTCAGATGCTCAGGTAAGAGCCACCCTCTCCAAAGCAAAAAACACAGCATCAATGGGACAAGATGGTGTCCCAGGCTGCGTCCTACATGAACTCCAAGAAGAGCTAAACCCAAACATAAAACTACTGTTCAGTCTCAGCCTTACTACAGGATATGTGCCCAAAGAGTGGCGTACAGCAACAGTGGTCCCTCTCCATAAAGGTGGTGCCTCAACGGATCCTGGAAACTATCGCCCCATAAGCCTGACTAGCTTGGTCTGCAAAGCTATGGAAAGGATCATCATGGACCTCATAAATAAAGATATTGGGGACCTACAGACACTGGATCCTACCCAGTTTGGCTTTGTTAAGGGCAGATCCTGCCTCTTAAACCTGGTTGATTTCTTTGAAACAGTCACCAAGGCCATTGACGAGGGGAAGGTGGTCCACACAGCCTACCTGGACCTCACAAAAGCCATCGATACAATACCCCACTCGGGCATTATAGATAAGCTCACCAGCTTAAATATAAACCCCTATGTCACTAGATGGATAGCAAACTGGCTCAAGGACAGAGCCCACATGGTTAGAAATGCTGGAGCCATGTCAGACTCCAAACCAGTTACAAGTGGTGTCCCACAAGGCTCAGTCCTGGGACCTCTCTTGTTCGGTATATATTTCTCAGAGGTACAGGCCAACATGGAAGGGCTGTGGCTGACCAAGTTCGCAGATGACTGCAAACTAGGTGCCATAATCGACTCTCCAGCCAACACAAGCATCCTCCAAAAGGGGATCATAGAAACAGACAACTGGTACCAGAGCCATGGCCTCAAGCTAAATGCCAAAAAGTGCATAGTCATCCTCTTTGGCAAAAATAAAGTGCCCACAAATTACCACATAGGTGGTAATCCATTAAGTACAGAAGAAGTAATTAGGGACCTGGGGACCCAAGTTGATAGCAATCTCTCATTTGACAACCATGTGGCCAAAGTGGTTAAAAAAACATTTTATATAGCCCACCTAATCATGAAGGGATTCACATCTAGATCAGGGGAGGTCATTGTGCCTCTTTACTCATCCCTCATCAGGCCCATAATTGAGTACAATGCCCCTTTTGGGATGTACCTCACCAGACACCTGCAGCAACTGGAAAGACCCCAAAAGTACCTCACCAAGAGGATCAAAGGGTTCAAACAGATGCCATATGTTGCCCGGTTAAAGAAACTCCAGCTCTACTCAGTGGCATACCGCCTCTTCAGAGGCGATCTGTGCCTGACGTATAAAGCCATGTCCAACCTGGAATTAATGGACATGCTGCACCTCAGAAAATCCAAATCCCATCGTGGTACACGCTCGAGAGACTTGAAGCTCAGCACTGAAATAAATAGGACATGCTGGAGGGACAGATTCATAACCCAGAGGCTCCCTTCACTCTGGAATAAAATCCCAGTCCAGGTTAGGCAGAATCCCTCATTGACTCTCTTCAAGAGGAATCTTGATGAGTGGATGGGAGATCGTAGGTTTACCCCGGGTATCACTTCTGTGTCACTGTTAGACAGAGGCCCAGTATACTAACCTCGAAAAAGGGCATAGCAAAATTAATTTAAAATGGATGGCGAAAGCCAAACACATTCTGGCTAGGCTTATAAATGCCATAGGGCAGATAGCCTAGTATGACCCTATGAACCTATGAACCTATATGCACTTTTTAGTTAACAGTTCAAAAAAGTTTAATTAGTTAAAGTCATTTTCATGTAAACATGTCAAGTAATACTGCTATAATTAAAACATCAGTAAATTGTTGTTTTAAATTTAAAAATGTTCTCTTAAAATTAAAGGTTAATAATTCAAAAATGTTAAATATGTCTAAACACAAAAGGTTTAAATCACAGAAGCAAGCTAATGACTCAGAAGTCAGTACGGTCTCAAATGTAAACGTACATGCTTTAGCACATGCAATTCAGCATAATAATTTCAGTTGTAGTATAGTTTCATGCACAAATGTTCAGAATGTAATACATACAATTCAAAATACAGAAGTATGTTGCAGTATTAAACATACAAATGCCAACACAATCAACATACGTAACATGCAAGCAATGTCTCAAGTTCACATTACTTCATCTAGTTTCTTATTTTCAGAATCAAGTACAACGTTTGCACTAAAGGGAGATAAAAGTAATCAGAGTGCATATTTAAATAAAGTATATTTCAGACAAACTAAAAACAGACTTCATTGTTAAGTAAAAATACATTCCATAGCTATCTGTAAAAATCAGAGCATTAAAAAGTCAAAGATTATGACAGCTAACAATTCAACGTGTAACGGTTCTGTATATACTGGTTTAGACATCAGTAAAATGATATGTGCAAATGTACAGATTTTAAAGAACTGGTTACAACAGAAACATGCAGATTTATGGGTTAAAGACAGAATAAATTCCAGTTCGGTTGACACAGCTGAAGTGCTCAGAAAGACATATTGGGTGTGGTCAGTTAGGAAAAAAGGGTAACCATATGCCTCTATGTTTTGTAAAGTATATCAGAACTAACAGTCAAATTAATTAGCAGAATAAAGGGTTTGCAGTTACAGTTAGCAAATTAATTTTTTGTATTATTGTTTGTTTAGCAGTCATTAGTGAAGAGTTTTGTATTAAAATGCTGCAATGCATAAATAATATCATAATACAGACAGCGACAAAATAATGTTTGCTAGTTTACAGAATGTGAAGTTTAAAGTTAATGCTACATTGTAAAAGTGACAGCACAGTTAAAAATTCAAATCTCCTATGTATAAAAGAGTACATTATGCAATCAGTTTCAAGCTGTGTATGTTTTGTACAGAAATGGCAATTTGCCAAGCACATCAGCTCAGATTGTACTCAGCCTAGCAAGCTAAATTAACAATAGTACTATATGCCATAGGGCTTCTTCTTCTTCTGGCTTTTCCCAGTTAGGGGTCACCACAGTGGATCACCTGTCCGCTCATGATTGGCAGTTTTACGGTGTCGAGTTGTCAGCCCGATGCCCAACCTTCCACAGAAGGCACACACTCACACCTAGGGCCAATTTTGAGTGTCCAATCCACCTACAGCATGTCTTTAGGATGTGGGAGGAAACCGGAGCACCCGGAGGAAACCCATGCGACTACAGGGAGGACATGCAGACTCCGCACAGAAGGCACCCTGGCCAAGGATTGAACCAGAGAATCTCTTGCTGTGAGGTGGCAATGCTAACCGCTGCACCAGGGCTATATGGCAAAAATCCATTTTGATGCATTAATAGTTTTACTATTTATGCAAGAAAATTGTAGACAGTAATAAATTGTTGCAGCACTCAGTACTACTGAAAAGTTAAATGATGTCAGCTAAAGAAACACATGGTAAAAAGTGGGTGAAGTTTCACTCACAGAATACTATGTCACAAGACAAGATGTAAAAAGTTCAACAGTTAAAACTGATATTATATAGGTGCAGAAATGCAGTGTTACATTACTACTTTGAGTTTCATTTAAAATACGTTAAGAAACTTGATAAAAATATCAAGTTAAATGTAATTGCTATAGCCAAGACCTTAGAAAAACATGTCCATTTATTGGTGAGACAGAAACAGATATTTCAAGCATCAGATGCCAGTAATAAAGGTTTCCCTGTAAATACTGATATTGCAGCAGTAAAACAGACTTCATCAGTCCCAGCAGTTAATTTTTTTTTTTTTGTAAAAACTTGGGCATGTAAGAAAACAGTTACAAAGTTCAAGCCCAAAGGATAATCAAAAGTATGCTGTAGCTCAGGTTAATGTTGACAGTGACATACCAGCTTTTTAGAATATGTATAAAGGCTACCCCTGCCCAGAAAACCACAGTGAAAAACTTCTCTAAAGCAAATTTCACACTCCTCAAAACCGAGGTGGAATCCTTCAAAGCCCCCAGGCCTGTGGAAAATACGGCCCAGACCACAGAATCCTTTATAAACGCATTCTATGAACACCTTCAGGAATGCATGGATCATGCGATCCCAAATAAAACCAAGATCCAGTCCTCCAAAGGCAGACATCCTGTCTGGTGGATCACAGCCATAAACAAACTATACAATAGAAGGAGGAAGCTACTAAATGATAGAGCAAAATCCCAAAAAGGGAAGGCATCACTCATCAGTATTAGCAAAAAACTACGGGCACTCATAAAATTGTCTAAGGCCAGCTTCGAGAGAAAAATTGCACAGGACACTAAGGATAATCACAAGGCTTTCTTTAGTTATGTTAGGAACCTGGGTGGTAATTCCCAGATATGCTCAGAATTAGTCCAAAATGACAAAAAATACACAGAACCCACAGACATTGCCAACATCCTTGCTGACAGGTTCAGCGCAAACTTCTCCCCCACTCCCCACCAAAAGGGCAAATATCTATCCAAGCAGAGTGCTGCCCCCCTGACATCTCAGATGCTCAGGTAAGAGCCGCCCTCTCCAAAGCAAAAAACACAGCATCAATGGGACCAGATGGTGTCCCAGGCTGCGTCCTACATGAACTCCAAGAAGAGCTAAACCCAAACATGAAATTACAGTTCAATCTCAGCTTTACTACAGGATATGTGCCCAAAGAGTGGCGTACAGCAACAGTGGTCCCTCTCCATAAAGGTGGTGCCTCAACACATCCTGGAAACTATCGCCCCATAAGCCTGACTAGCTTGGTCTGCAAAGCTATGGAAAGGATCATCATGGACCTCATAAATAAAGATATTGGGGACCTACAGACACTGGATCCTACCCAGTTAGGCTTTGTTAAGGACAGATCCTGCCTCTTAAACCTGGTTGATTTCTTTGAAACAGTCACCAAGGCCATTGACGAGGGGAAGGTGGTCCACACAGCCTACCTGGACCTCGCAAAAGCCTTCGATACAATACCCCACTCGGGCATTATAAATAAGTTCACCAGCTTAAATATAAACCCCTATGTCACTAGATGGATTGCAAACTGTCTCAAGAACAGAACCCACATGGTTAGAATTGCTGGAGCCATGTCAGACTCCAAACCCAGTTACAAGTGGTGTCCCGCAAGGCTCAGTCCTGGGACCTCTCTTGTTCGGTATATATTTCTCAGAGGTACAGGCCAACATGGAAGGACTGTGGCTGACCAAGTTCGCAGATGACTGCAAACTGGGTGCCATAATCGACTCTCCAGCCGATACAAGCATCCTCCAAAAGGACCTCATAGAAACAGACAACTGGTGCCAGAGCCATGGCCTCAAGCTAAATGCCAAAAAGTGTATAGTCATCCCCTTTGGCAAAAACAAAGTGCCCACAAATTACCACATAGGTGGTAATCCATTAAGTACAGAACAAGTAATTAGGGACCTGGAGACCCAAGTTGATAGCAATCTCTCATTTGACAACCACGTGGCCAAAGTGGTTAGAAAAACATTTTATATAGCCCACCTAATCATGAAGGGATTCACATCTAGATCAGGGGAGGTCATCATGCCTCTTTACTCATCCCTCATCAGGCCCATAACTGAGTACAATGCCCCTTTTGGGATGTACCTTACCAGACACCTGCAGCAACTGGAAAGACCCCAAAAGTACCTCACCAAGAGGATCAAAGGGCTCAAACAAATGCCATATGCTGCCTGGTTAATGAAACTCCAGCTCTACTCAGTGGCATACCGCCTCTTCAGAGGCGATCTGTGCCTGACGTATAAAGCCATGTCCAACCCAAAATTAATGGACATGCTGCACCTCAGAAAATCCAAATCCCATTGAGCTACGCGCTCGAGAGACTTGAACCTCAACACTGAAATAAATAGGACATGCTGGAGGGACAGATTCATAACCCAGAGGCTCCCTTCACTCTGGAATAAAATCCCAGTCCAGGTTAGGCAGAGTCCCTCATTGACTCTTTTCAAGAGGAATCTTGATGAGTGAATGGGAGATCGTAGGTTTACCCCGGGTATCACTTCTGTGTCACTGTTAGACAGAGGCACAGTATACTAACCTCAAAAAAGGGCATAGCAAAATAAATTTAAAATGGGTGGCGAAAGCCAAACACATTCTCTCTAGGCTTATAAATGCCCTAGGGCAGATAGCCTAGTATGAACCTATGAACCTAATAGCCCAGCACCAAATCAGTTGGTGTATTTGACTTTATTCCAGCTTGAAAAGGACATTAGACCATACATTTCATTACTCATGGAAAAGAAATTGTTGCAAATGTGTTACTTGATGCAGGGGCTTCAGTTTCTGTTATAAACAGACCTCTGTCAGAGTACTCAAGTACAGTTTGCTGGGTCTATATTATAAGCACAAAACCTGAAATAGGTGAACGCCAGAAGAATGACACATAAATGCCGATCTACAAAAAGGGCGAAGGACGGAAACGCCGAAATGCACAATGCCAAACAGATTCCCGGAAGCACAGCACCATGCAGGTAAGTAAAACCAAAGTAAACAAACGCAATGTAAAACACTTTTATTAACATTTTTGCAGGGGAGGCAAGCCCCCTATAGCCCTCACATGTGGGGCTGTGCCCCCCACACCCCCCTACTTATATATACCAACTCTAAGACCGCTCTACAGTGGGGAAAAGGTTATATTTCCTCATCCCTACAATCACACTGCTGGCCAGGGAAATCTGTTCGGCGTTGTGTCTTTCAGCGTTTCCGTCCTTTGCTTTTTTTGTAGAAGGGTTGGGAGGGTGGCCTAATGGTTAAGGTGTTTGTCTTGCAAGCACAAAGTGCAGGGTTTGAGTCATACAAGAGTTAATTGACTAGGCTTAAAATGGCTCGCAAAGGCAGTTAGCTTAGTATGAACCTATGAAAATTCCTATGAAAAAAAAAATCGACATTTATGTGTCGATCTTATAGGGTTCGCCTGTTTTGTCTTTCGTCTTTCTAATATAGACCCAGCTTTCACACTTTCAGGGTTTAAAGGGTCAAAAGTAGCTGCAGTCAGCAGCACGTTTTTGGAAATTAGATTTTTTAAATAAAGCCAATCAGCCTGACGAGAAAATAACAGCAAAAGTCTGGTTACATTCCCGATGTGACAGTACCACTTTGGAAATGGACATTATGTCAAAATTAAGTGAGTGTTAAATTTTAATAACAAAATATTGTAAAAAATCAGTCTACAGACTTGCAAGAGTTTATAGCAGCAAATGTTTATTTCATGCAGAAAAATGTATGTTTATTTCATGCAAAAAATGAAAATAAAGTCAGCACAGTAAGCAATGCTGCTAGTATATAGTTGTTAAACTGCATTTCATGCAGAAAAATGTAAATAAGGTCAGGACAATGAGCAATGCTATCAGTTTATAAATGTTAAAAATACAAATGTTATTGAAAGGACCTGACACTAAATACAATCAAGAACTTTAGCTACCCAGCCTTGCACAAGAAATGAAAAGAAGAGGTTTAAAAGGCCTAACTACAATGAGGGCACTTCATCATTAAAGCAGGCCTTCCTTTACTTCATTAACGATTGAAACAATGCAGAACAAATTTTGGTAAAAAGCCATGGGGCAGAAATCGACTGTCTATATGTTTCAGTTATTTCTTCAATGTTTGTTTAAAGTTAAAGGACCACTACAGGAAAACAATTACTAAATATATATTTTTTAACTTTTTCTTAAGGCTGGCTCATTGCAAACCTGTATGTTCCAGATAGAAGTAGTAAATACTGATTTTATTCTATTTGTACCCCTAACTGCCTTCCTGGGGGCAGACATCCTGATGAGAGTTAGTTTTGTTCTAAAGACAAATCTAGCCCAAAATACACTGCAAGTCCACTGTATCTGAGATTACAATGTCCACAGCTGGACTGTCTCATTCAAATTCCATTCATTTAGAATGGAAGAACAGAGATGAAAAGCTATTCTTCAGAGGCCTCAGAAAAAGTATAATTCACTGTGATGCAGTGCCTCTTACAAATGTGTTTGCCGCTGATGTGTTACACATTCTCTGAAAAAGGCTTCCCAAAGTAGCAGCTCTTTGCTGAGATATCAGCCTTTTTTTAGACATTTAACTTTGATTTGCCACAGTTTCTTCTACAGTTACTCCTCCCATATCCCAACCCCCTGCTAGCAAGAGTATCACATTTCCCACCCTGCAAGGTTCAGCTATTCATTCAGCTTTGCAAGACAATAGACATCAAACAGATTTGCTTGCTGTTTGCCTGGTGTGCCAGTAAAATTGTTCCCTCATCTCTCTTACCCCTATCATCTGAATAGAATAGCACTTTTACAGTAAATCATGTTACAAAAATGCTTTTTTCTCAATCCTTCATATAAAGGAATTCAAGTATTCCTTTACACATGCCTATAACATACACTGATTACAATTCTTCTTGGCCACTGACAGATTGGGCTGTGTCTGCAAAAAAAAAAAAAAAAAAACTCATAAAGAATATAGATATTTGCCTTACACATAATTTCAGTCTTTGGCCTCATTTTCCCTTACGCATACCACTGAGATCTTCTTATATTTGTGTGCACTACTGCTATTCTCTGCTCATATTCATTGGTGTTATGTTTTTCTTTAATTCAAATTAAATTATTTCCTTCATGTTATGCAGTGCCTAATCCTACTGTTGTGAACAGTGTCCAAACTGTTCTTCCTCAATGTCAATATTGTTGTCCATTGCAAGCTGTCAGTACAATTTTCTCTACTCAATGATATCCAAAATTTCACACATTTCCTCAGCAAACTAGATAAATCAGACTACCACCAACAATCTGTTTCATACTACTGTCATGTTTTATGTAACTATTGCATTTCTATAAACATATGAATATACTTCTTACAGCAGGGATCAAGAATAAAAAGCCATTTAGCTATGAACATCAATGAAGCAAATGTGATGACAGCAATAATTAGAATTATACATAAACATCAACTCAAAAGTAGCCGACTCCAAATCCAGCTCCAGACAAGTGACAAGTGGAGTACCTCAGGGTTCAGTCCTGGGGCCGCTCTTGTTTGGCATCTACTTCTCTGAAGTACAGGCCAACACTAAGGGACTCTGGATAACAAAGTTTGTAGATGACTGCAAACTGGGAGCCATTACTGAATCCCCAAATGATGTGGATACTCTACAAAAGGGCCTTACAGAAACAGATGCTTGGTGCCAGAGCCATGGGCTCAAGCTCAGTGCCAAGAAATGTATAGTTATCCCCTTTGGGAAAAAACATGTATCCATGAATTACCATATAGGTGGCAGTACACTAAACACCGAAAGTGTGATAAGAGACTTAGGGACACAGGTGGACAGTGGTCTCACCTTCGATAACCACATCGCCACAACAGTCAGGAAATCCTTCTATGTGGCACACCTCATCACTAAGGGCTTTTCATCCAGAAAAAAGGAGGTCATTGTCCCACTGTACTCATCCCTCTTTAGACCCATTATAGAATACAATGCCCCATTTGGTATGTACCTCTCAAGACATCTGCAACAACTGGAAAGGCTGCAGAAATACCTCACTAAAAGAATCACAGGCCTAAAGCAGATGCCCTACACTGACCGCCTTAAAAAACTCCAGCTATACTCTGTCGCATATCGTCTACTCAGAGGTGATCTCTGCTTAACATACAAGGCCATGTCAAACCCAGAGCTGTTGGACATGCTACACTTAAAGAAATCACAATCCCTCAGAGCCACATGCTCCAGGGATCTAAACCTTGTCATCACAATAAACAAAACATGTGGGAGGGGTAGGTTCCTGACCCAGAGACTCCCGAGACTCTGGAATAGATTGCCCATACATATCAAGCAGAGTGCCTCTTTGATCCTCTTCAAAAGGAACCTTGACGATTGGATGGGAGAAAGGAAATTCACCCCGGGGATCACGTCAGTCGCTCTGCTAGACAGGGGTCCAGGGAAGTAAATAGTGTGGGAAGAAATAGCCAGGGAATTGTTATGGCTAGGCTTGTATAGGCCTTAGGGCTGATAGCCTAGTACCAACCTATGAACCTATATATACCACAGAGATGGACTATGGCTTCAGAAAAAAACAAAAGGGTGCCAAGGTAAAACTTTGGGTGTTGAACAGCTGCTCTGTAACATCAAAGTACAGGCAAGCCAGATAATGTACAAACTGTCCATGGCCTCAACACTGCTTAAAGACAAACATTATAAGAGCTTCTATACAGTTATAAACAAGAGAAATCATGTAGATAAGACACATTTTTTTTCTTCTTCGCCTGAACCTTCTTGTGTTCTGACTGTCCTTCTCAAACATATTGGAAATATACAGTATATTTCAGAGCATTTGTTATAACTGTATTTGCTATAACCGATTTAAGTATTTTTTCTGGCTTTTTGAATATTTACTGCTTAGCGACTGCATCTTAGCCTGTTTATACAGCTCTGCATTCTATTTAAACTGTTTTTGTGTTGATTAACTGTTTTGCACTCTTAAAAAGTTATTTGTTGCTTAATTTTACCTGTAGGCTAACACACTCAAGTGTGCTAGCCACTTAAAAGCATTTATAGCATTTACTGTCTGTTTTTTTTCTTTGTCTCTGTAAAAAAAAAAAAAAAAAAAAAAATCTCTTGTTTTCCCACCTTACTGAACTAGAGTAGTCCAGTTTCAGAGTTGCTGATCCCTGGGCTTTGTTTTTAGTTCCTGTTACTGATCCACTGCCTTATTAGGAAGGAGGGAAGTTTCTTTGCTTACCAGTGGGAGTGGGAAGCACTGAGCAGCCTTTTGTCCGAATTGGTGAAGTTTCAGCCAGAAACTAGTAGTCTATTGGTCGTTTTGGGCCAATTCCTAGCTCCTTTCAGCCCCCTGCTATAAAACACGCTAAACACGTGTTTTCCAGCTTGTACCAACTCTGCACAGATCCTCGTGGTGGCCTGCAGAGTGATCCAAGCAGCAGAGAGCTAAAAGAGTGACTTTCTACCAGATATAAGTATTTTTTGTGGCTTTCCCACTGTTATTAAGCTAGCGACTGCATTTCGCCTGTTTTACTGCTACTTTAAGTGATTTCTGCATTTTACACTGTTTATTGCACTTTAAGTTACTAATTGTTGCAAATTGTTTCTGTAGGCTACACACTAAAGTGAACTAGCCGATTTACAGCATTTATAGCATTTACTGTCTGTTTTTTTCCTTATCTCTGTAATAAAACAAAAAAATCTCTTGTTTTCCCACTTTACTGAACTAGAGTAGTCCAGTTTCAGAGTTGCTGATCCCTGGGCTTTGTTTTTAGTTCCTGTTACTGATCCATTGCCTTATTAGGAAGGAGGAAGTTTCTTTGCTTACCAGTGGGAGTGGGAAGCACTGAGCGCCTTTTGTCCGATTTGGTGAAGTTTCAGCCAGAAACTAGTAGTCCATTGGTCGTTTTGGGCCAATTCCTAGCTCCCTTCAGCCCCTGCTATAAAACACGCTAAACTGTACTGCTGATCTAACCAGCATATCCTATAACTGAAAAGTTCATCTCTACTTGATTCCCAAGTAGACTATTCTCTATCTGTAAAGCCTAGCACTTACTCCTACAGTACTTGCACCTTGATAAAGCACTCTTATTATAGATAGTACCCCACCAGCCCAAAACCCACTTCCCCGGAGTCCTTTGAAAGTTCTTTATCTACTACTTCTAGTATGTCGAGGGATCAGTTGCTAGTGTCCTCTCCAGCTCAACTGGTGAACCTGGGAATATTGAGGCAATGTTACAATTGCCTCATGTACACAGACAATCCTCTCCTTCTCCCACAAAACACAAATACATGCGAGAGATGCAACTATACGGCCAAACTGGAGGCTGAGCTCTCTCAACATAGGACTGGCAAGACCAGACAGGAGGAGAAGGCAACCACACACAATACATACCCAGTCACACATGGTACCATCACAACTTCAAATCATACACATACTCACACAAAGACATACTTGGAGGCTCTGGTCAAAAATTTACCAAAACAGCAGAGGCCACCAAAGCAGACACCCAAACAAATACCACCTCACGACCCAACACATGCAACACATAGACCACACAGTCAGAGTGTCAAACAGTCACAGCCCTTAAGGCCAAACAAAATGCCAGACACACTTGTCATTGGTGATTCCATAGTCAGACACACTGACGTCCCGCTCACCAGACTGAGTAAGGAGAAGGTCACAGTAAGCTGCCTGTCGGGCGCTAGAATCCGCCACATAACGCAAGCACTCAGGTCTCTCAACAGCAGGTACAAGTACGACTCAGTCATTGTCCACGCTGGTGTCAACGACCTGAGATGTACCTCCTTGGACTACATGAAAAGGGACGTCGAGGAGCTCTCTGATTATGTAGCCCAGGCAGGTATGACCCTGACCTTGAGCAGTATCCTACCTTCACCTAGAATGATGCCACAATACAGTGATAAGATGATCAGCTTTAATAATTGGCTTAAATTCTGGTGTCATTCAAAGGGGATCCAATGTCTGTCTGCCTGGGATGACATGCTGGACAAGCCACGCTGCTCAAGGGACGGCTTGCACCTGTCACCCTGGGCTTCTGGATATTGGCAAAGGCTCTTGCCACCCCATAGTGCCTTTTTAGGCAAGGCTCAAATTCTAAACCTACCACCCTAGAACACCAAAAGGAAAAAACTAAGGGTAATGCTGCTCAATGCCAGAAGTCTCAATCTCAAGATGCACGCACTCGAGGCCCTTCTCAATATGGAGAACATCGATGTCTGTGCTGTGACAGAAACCTGGTTCAAGGCTCCTGAGAGCACCCCAGCACTAACAGGTTTCACCTCATATCATGCCCGCCCCAAAATCCGGACAACACCAAGAAAGGAGGGGTGTCCATATTCATAAAGGACACCCACACCTCAAGGTTGGTGGCAACGCGATGCATCTGAGACCATCCAGGTGCAATTAACCATAGGCAAGACTGCTCTGCAATTTGTAGCATGTTACAGGCCACCCTCTCAAACTCAGGAACCTCACATGGCCTTCCTGAAAACATTGGAGGGATAAATGTATCTCCAAACACCATCATACTAGGTGACTTCAACTACCCTAATATAGACTGGGAACACTACTCAAGCCCGAACACTCTAACCCAAAGATTCCTGGAGTTCATAAACTCAAATGCCATGGAACAACTAGTCACCATCCCCACAAGAGGTGAAAACATACTTGATCTCATCATCACGAACATGGGATCAAAATGTTCAACACCGAAGTATACCCCTCACTGGTGAGATCAGATCATAAACTAATCTCGCTGGAGGTCCTCATCCCGCCCCACCTGAAACAAAAAGACCACAGTGAAAAACTTCTCAAAAGCCGATTTCACACTTCTAAAAACTAGTGTGGTCTCCTTTAAGGCCCCTGAGCCAGTGGTAAACATTACTCAAACCGCTGAATCACTTACAAATGCCTTCTACCAGCACCTACAGGACTGCATGGATCAGGCAATCCCAAACAAAACTAAGACTCTCTGTACCAAAGGCAAGCGTCCAGTCTGGTGGACCCCAGCCATAAACAAGCTCTACAACAAAAGGAGGAAGCTACTACAAGATAGAGCAAAATCCTTGAAAGGTAAGACACCTTTGATCATTATAAGTAAAAACTAAGAGCTCTCATAAAATCATCCAAGGCAAATTTTGAGAGAAAAATTGCCAAGGACTCTAAAGACAATCATAAGGCCTTCTTTAGCTATGTTAGAAACCTAGGAGGAAACTCCCAGATATGCTCAGAATTAGTTCAAAATGATGTGAAAATTACTGAACCTACACACATTGCTAACATACTGGCTGACAGGTTCAGTGCAAACTTCTCCCCTCCCCAAAAGGAGAGATATCTATTCCAGAGGATTGTAGCCCCCAAACATCTCCAACGCCCAGGTGAGAACTGCCCTCACTAAGGCAAAAACACAGCATCCATGGGACCGGATGGTGTCCCCGGCTGTGTGCTTCATGAACTCAACGAGGAATTAAACCCACAGTTAGGACAGCTGTTTAATCTTAGCCTCACCTCAGGATCACGTACCCAAGGAGTGGCGCACGCGACTGTGGTCCCACTTCATAAGGGCGGTGCCTCCACAGACCCAGGAAATTACCGCCCATTAGCTTGACAAGCCTTATCTGCAAAGCCATGGAGAGGATCATAATGGAACTCATAAATAAAGACATAGGGAACTTGCAGACTTTGGATCCAACCCAGTTTGGCTTTGTCAAAAGCAGATCCTGCCTCTTAAACTTGGTTGACTTTTTCGAGACAGTCACCAAGGCCATTGATGAGGAAAGGCAGTCCATACAGCCTACCTCGACCTGGCAAAGGCCTTGACACAATACCCCACTCAGGTATCATCGAAAAACTCATCAGCTTGAATGTAAACCCATACATCACAAGATGGGTTGCAAACTGGCTAAGCGACAGAACCCACAGGGTCAGAGTTGCTGGAGCCATGTCAGACTCAAAGCCTGTCACAAGTGGTGTCCCACAGGGCTCAGTCCTGGGTCCACTCTTGTTCGGCATCTACTTTTCTGAAGTACAAGCAAACACAGGAGGGTTATGGCTGACAAAGTTTGCAGATGACTGCAAACTGGGCCATAGTCGAAAACACATCTGACACAGATATCCTCCAGAAGGGCCTCACAGAAACGGATAACTGGTGCCAGAGCCATGGCCTGAAGTTAAACGCCAAAAATGCATAGTCATACCCTTCGGGAAAAACAAGGTTACCCCTAGCTACCATATAGGTGACAATCCACTGAGCACAGAAAAGTCATCAGGATCTGGGGACCCAAGTTGACAGTAGTCTTCGCTTGACACTCATGTTGCTAAAGTAGTTAGGAAAACCTTCTATATCGCCCACCTGATCATGAAGGGATTCACATCTAGATCAAGGGAGGTCATCGTCCCCTGTACTCATCACTCATTAGACCTATGATTGAGTACAATGCCCGTTCGAATGTATCTGACCAGACACCTGATGCAGCTTGAAAGGCCCCAAAAGTTCCTCACCAAAAGGATAAAGGGTCTCAAAAATATGTCTTATGCTGCCCGACTGAAAGAACTCCAGCTTTATTCAGTCTCATACCGCTTGCTCAGAGGTGACCTGTGCCTGACATATAAGGCCATGTCAAACCCAGATTTGATGAATATGCTTCACCTCAAAAATCTAGATCCCTCAGAACCACAAGGGCGGGAGACTTAAACCTTGACACGGTTATAAATAGAACGTGCTGGAGGGACAGATTCATCACCCAGAGACTCCCTATGCTGTGGAACAAAATCCCGGTACATGTGAGGCAGAGCACCTCGCTGGCCTTGTTCAAGAGGAATCTTGACCAATGGATGGGAGATCGTAGATATACCCCAGGGATTACTTCAGTGTCACTGCTTGACAGAGGCACAGAAAAATGATAGGCATAGTTTTTATTCAAACTAAAGGGGTGGCGAAAGCCACATAACTATGGGCTAGGCTTATAAATGCCCTTGGGCAGATAGCCTAGTATGAACCTATGAACCTATGAACCTTTCAGTTATGTTTGCCTCAACAAGTGCATAACTTGTGAAGCCAGATGAGTAAGATGGCTTGCCTTTCAATACATCAAGGGACAAGCTCAGTTAACAGGTATCATGCTGAGAGATGATTCCATTATGCAGACATCACCACTCCTTGGAGTAACTGTAGTTCACTGTTCAGCAACAGAAGAGGGAGGTGTGATGCATATGCATGTGAACCCTAAGTCACAGACAATGGCTTATCATTTTTACATGGAATCCTGATAATAGCATCAGATGAGGCTACAGAAGGCCACAGAGGAAACCTGTTTTTAAACTGAAGATACAAGTTAATATTGAAATGTTACCTGTGTCACAAAACTGTTACATCTCAACATGGACTGCACACTGGGTAGTAGTGCAAAAAAGTTTACATCCATATTTGTGGAATCATTACTCCAATGTACCATCTGACTATGATTTAATTGTTTCCTTACTTGTATACCATGCAGACTGCTTTTGCTAGTCACATAAAAAAAGGCATGTCAGCAAATGGAAGGCAAGTATAAGTGATGATACTGACTCTTGT
Organism: Protopterus annectens; assembly: GCF_019279795.1. Taxonomy (NCBI): domain Eukaryota; kingdom Metazoa; phylum Chordata; order Ceratodontiformes; family Protopteridae; genus Protopterus; species Protopterus annectens. Next base: position 1,039,586,846 of record NC_056726.1, read on the forward strand.
TAACACCATATTGTGGCATTTAAATGCAACTGTGAATTATGCTGCAGTACAGTAAATAGAATACTCCACTCCCTGCAGCAGATAGCACAGCAGTATCATTCTGGGTTCCTGGTACAGTTTAAAACACTATGTAATCCAACAGGTATGCACACTTAGTGAGAAGCTCATCTTCCAGAAATTTAATACACATACATGCCTGACCTATCGTAACATGTTTGATAATGTGAAGCCACTGCTGTCTGTTCAGGCATTATGATCAACTCTAACGCATATCTGACAACATATGAAGCATCACTGAGAATCCCTTTCTTCTGCAGTACCACTGTAGGACCATTAATTCCAGTGTAACAACCTTGCAGCAGGATTTCTAATCTCTACTGACAATTGTGTGAGTACTATTGGGCCAAGTGAATTGTTTATCTCACATGTCTACTAGTTAACTCACAATTTCTAGTTCTTGTCTGCTCAACACAAATTCAGGAAATTGCCTCCATTTTAGACAATATCATGCTTCACATTTGTTAGGATGGCAACAAAGATACAAATGGGTTAAATATAAATTGTAGTGCTTAGTCCATTTGGTTTTCATCCACTAGCAACAAAATATTGATTATGTTAAGCTTTGAGTCCACTCCACAAAATGTGTGACTCTTATTGATTTTGTGCCTGCCATGAAGGTCAGCAACCATGGGTTCAAATAGCTACTGGCCAGCCATTCTCTAGTTGTCCAGCAGTGGCTACCTTGGATACCTCTGTCCAGTGAAAGCTGGACAGAAACCAATGAACCTGCTAAACATGAACTGGGAATTGCTACACAATGTTGGTTCACTCGCAGGAGGCAGCTTGAACTGCATGACCTGATGGTAAGGTGGAGGCTGGTCATCCGATCTATTCAGTGGAAAAGATGGAAGGGCAGTGCAGCCAAGCTGCTTTGCCTGGGATAGAGAGTCTACTACTCATGAGGAAGTCAAGCCAGAAATTATGCTATAACATTGGTGATAGAAAAAGTCATCAGAAGGCAGTGGGCAACAGCATCACAATAGTGACAGACTCATGTCAATCAGACTCCAGTGTAATGACAGGGCAGTACTCATAACCTCAGCCTATGACCCACAGCAGCATTGTGATACTTATTAAATGAGTTCATTCAGACGGTAGTTGCAGGACATAATTTACAGAGCTGGACAACATGCATTGATAATAGGTGACTTCAATGCACATATTGGGATAGACATAACGGGAGAAGAGGACTGCCTGTGTCCACATGGGTGGGCCAACAAGAATAAGGAACAGGGCATTTGAGAACTCTGTCTGGCAAATGCCTTGATAGGAGCCAACACATCTTTCAGAAAGAGATTGTCAAAGTTCACTTCCAAGAGTGGTCAGCATGCAACTCATGTTGACTTCCCCTAATAAGGAAAGGGTAAGAGGGTATAGTCAATGATTTGCAAGCCATCCTCAATGAAACAGTTCCCCCACAGCATAAACCACCTGTTGCCACACTCAGGTGTGAGCAGTGTTGAGAGATGGCTGTAAGGTCACAGACCAGGCTCAAGAACTGAAAGTTGACCTTAGTAAAGTTACAACACTTATAGGATGTACTCAGGGCTCCAGCACACCAAGTTGAGGAGGGAATAGTTGTATTTAAGAAAGAATAGCAGCACCTCAAAACCACATGTGTGAGGAGTCATGCACTGATGCTGCAGAATTTGGCCTGTAGAATGCATCAGTCACTGAAGTCTGGCAAAGAAAGAAGGAAAAAGTGGTTGCTACAAACCACCTGACTAGGAAGGATTCCTGCTTGCCTAACACACAAGCTAAGATGGGAGTTGCAATAGCAAAGAAAACGGCATTGGAGGCATTTTAACAGGTTCTGGAAAGGGACTTCATAGGTGTCTCAAAGACACTACATCGGGTTGCAAGTCCAAGACAGATACAGAAAGATAAAGGCAGCCACACACCATTTATAAAATGAAAGCAGCATCAACAGGCTCATTAGTCCTCAGGACATCCAAATTCGATGGAAAGTCTATTTCCACCAGTTGCTGAAATAAGTTAACTCCAGAGATGAGGTACTGCCCCACAGACAGCCTAGACTGAGAGACAAAGAGCAGCCCACTATAGAAGTAAGAAGACCAGTAAAGAAAAATAAGTCATGGAAAGCAGCAGGCACAGATGAGGTCAAAGCAGATATGATAAAGATGTTGGTTGCAGCAGGGTAGAAATGACTTCTGAGGGTCCTCATAGGAGTGTTGATAGAAAGGTGTGTCACAGATGCCAGGAGAATAAGCATACATGTGCCATCATACCACAAATGGGACTTCCACAACTGAGGCATTACAGAGCCATTAATCTACTGTCATAGTGCATGCAAGTTATCAAGAGGGTCATTGAAAAACGTATATACACACATATCTACATCTATATATATCTCTCTCTCTGTGTCTCTCTCTCTCTATAGATATATAGATATAGATATATATATGTACATATCTCTATATCTCTCTCTCTCTCTCTCTCTCTCTATATATATATATATATATATATATATATATATATATATATATATATATGTAGATATAGATATATAGCTATGTCTATATATACATAGCTATATATCTATATATAGCTATGTATATATATATATACATATATATATATATATATATATATATATCTACAGACACACACACACACACACACACACACACTCATATATGCACAAATATATGTTATATACTTAAGTGATACACACACACACACACACACACTATACACACACATATATATATATATATATATATATATATATATATATATATATATATATATATATATATACATGCACACACATATATCTCAAGGCCATTTTGCACAGGAACATCAACAAAGGTCATGTGCTCACAACACTTACTAGTATTATACCCATGCACAGACCGTCTCAAAAAACTCCAGCTTTACTCCATCGCATATTGCCTACTCGGAGGTGATCTCTGCCTAACATACAAAGCTATGTCAAACCCAGAGCTGTTGGACATGCTCCACTTAAAGAAATCCCAATCCCCCCAAGCTACATGCTCTGGGGACCTAAACCTTGTCATCACAATAAACAGAACATGCTGGAGGGATAGATTCCTGTCCCAGAGACTTCCCATACTCTGGAATAAACTACCTATCTATATCAAACAAAGCTCCTCATTAGCACTCTTCAAAAAAAATCTTGATGATTGGATGGGAGATAGGAAATTCACCCCAGGGATCACTTCTGTAGCTCAGTTTGACAGTGGCACAGGAAAATAATTTTCTTGGGTGGCAAAAGCCAGGGTACTTTTTTGGCTGGGCTTGTATAGGCCATACGGCCGATAGCCTAGTAACTACCTATGAACCTGTGAACCTTTGAACATTGTCTCATAAGTACTACAGGAAAGGGACATGCCTTCATCAAAAGAAAAAGGTGCAACATGCAAATTATTGGTTTTAACCAACTGAGCTATAACTTCAAAGTACAGTCAAGCCACGAAATGTACAAACTTCACCTTGGCAACAGCACTGCATAAAGACAGAACATCATACCACATTCAGATCATTTATGCAGATAAGACAACTTCTGAAGCCAGATGAATGACAAAGACTATGACTCTCATAAGAGTAAGGGGGCAAGCTGAGCTAACAGGTATCATGCTGAGGACATTAGTTCACTGTGCAGACATCATGACTCCTCCGTCTACATACAACTGGCTGTTCAGCAACAAAAGATGTAAGAGGTGTTATGCATAGTCATGTGAACTCTAAGACAACGGCTTACAACATTTACAGCAATCCAAACAATAGCATCAGATGAGACATGAGAACTAACCCTAGAGGAAACCAGTTTATAAACTAAAAATAAACAATAATCAAATCATGCTTGGTTTACAAACCCGTCTCTCTTTCACTGGCCTAGATAACAGCCATGTTTTTCCACATGGACACTTGAGTCCTTAACATCTTGTTAGATAATGACAGCTTGCACTTCAGCATAATGGAATTAATAAACATCACAGCTGAGATCAAGACCTTCTTGTATCATCAGACTATCAGTAGCTGTTATTTTATAATGTGAACCATACTCGGTAACTCAAATGGGGATGAAAAAGGTAAGAGACTGTGTTATGACAGGCTCATGCACTGGGTCAAGTTGTTTGACACTAAACATCCAAAACTGATCTCCAGGCAGTTTCTCTTTTTTGTCTTCAGAAACATTATGGAACTAAAGCTTATTCACCACTGGGTGATATGAACTATTCATTTAACCCCCTCCCAATGAAGACTGTGTTGCAGGACAGGCAGGAGGTCTGGTGTTAGGTCTCTGGATGTGGAATAATGTCGTCTGCAAGACTGATTTATTCACATTGAGTCAGTATCAGAATCAATTCATGTGAAACAAATGGCTGCCACACAGTCATAAATGGACAAACTCACTTTAAGGAACTACAAGAGAATGCCAGGGTGGGAAGTGGCAGAATGCCCTTTACATACTCATTCTGAAGTTGTAGCCTGTCCTTTGTGCAGGGTTCCTGAGTTCCTGTCTAAAACATCCCCACCATTCTTTAATGTCTGCTTACCAACATGTTGGTGAGATGGCTAGTTCACTTTTTTCTGGTTGTAGTTAGACAAAGGAGCAAATTAAGCTTTGTAAAATGTGGACAGAGAGGGTGAAAATCAGAGAGCTTCCCTGTCTATCAACTGAACCCTCTTGTCACATTTTTGATAAACTTTTCAGCACTGGCACCATAATTCCATTTCCAAAGGTGATTTTAAAATGCCATTTTTACATCCTCTAGGATTCTCTGAAAATGAAGCTAGGCAAACTGCCTCACAGTATATTGGCTGGTGCAAGCCAAATGCACTGACTCCAGGGGTTCCACTAAGCGGTTTCCTATCAGCCCTACCATGCTATATCACTCTCTTTCACACCACCCATGCTAATCTTATATACTGGTGAATGCTGTTGCTTTGCCCATCTCTTCACAAGACACTGATTACACATAAGCTGGTAATGTCAGCTCTCGGCACCTTTAAGAGGTTTGGTGTACTCTATGCCATGCTACGTCATTGTCTTTGACACAACCCATGCTAAACATGCACAGCGACACAAAAAGTACCAGTGAACCATGTGGCACTGCCCACCTCTCCACAAAACAGGGCTGCAACAGCTGTGGGG
>NC_056726.1:1039594548-1039641245 GCF_019279795.1 Protopterus annectens
AAAATTATACCCAAACATCAACTCATATGTAACAGAAATGGCCATGGCTTTATCAACAGAAAAGTGTATGAAATGTAAAGTTTTGACTTTAAACAACTGATCTGTAACTTCAAAGTAAAGTCAAGCCAGCAAATGGACAAATTGCCCTTGGCAACAACAACACATAACAGAACATCATAAGATATTCTCTAATGGTAAAGACAGATAAGTTCTGCAGATCAGATAGCATTCCATGTGTTTTAGCATCAACATGTGCCTAATCTGTGAAGCCAGATAAACAACAAAGATGATCAGAACAGATAAGAGCAAGCTGAGCTAACGGATATCATGCTGAGGAGATTAATTCACTATGTAGACTTCACGACTCCTCAGTCTAACTTCAGTTGACTATTCATCCACAAAAGATGAAGGTGGTGTTATGCATATACACATGTGAACTCAAAGTCAGACAACAGCTGAGCACATTCACAGGGATCCAAACAATATCATCAGATGAGACATGAGAAGTACCACAGACAAAACCAATTTTTAAAACTAAAGATACAGATATTCAAGTCATGCTTCATTCAGAATACTTTCTCGTCCACTGGCCTAGATAACAGCCATGTTTTCCACAAGGAGATGTGACATTGTGTTGAGATCCAAAACTCATCTCTAGGCACATTCTCTTTTTTGGCTTTTAACCCCGGTGGGTAAGGAGAAGTATTCATATAACCCACTGCCAATGAGGCATGTGTTGCAGGACAGTAGGGGACACAGGGGTTAGGTCCCTGGACGTGAAATACTGCACTGTACAAGGATCTCTTACCCATGAGTCACTGTCAAACAAGTTGTCTGAAACAACCTGCTTCCAAAAAACCAGAAACAGAGAGCCTGGCTCTTACAGAGTGCCAGGGAGGGAAGTGACAATGCCCCTTACATACGCATCCTGACATCATTGACTATTGATTGCCAGTGGTTCCATGCCATCGATTCTGCTCCATCCCCACTACTCTTTCTTAATGTCTCCTTACCAGCATATTGCTGAGATGGTTTGTTTGGTATATTGCAGTGGGAAAAAGGAGCAAAATAACCTCTGCAAAATCTGGACAGAGAGAATGCAACTCAGAGAGCTCTCCTATCTATCAACCGAACCCACTCATCACATTTTTGATAAACTTTCCAGCGCTGGGACAAAAATTCCATTTCCAGAGGTAATTTTAAATGCCATTTTTACATCCTGTATAAGTTTCTGCAAATGAAACCAGGCTAACAACATCATAATATTAACTGGTGCAAGCAGAATGTCCTGACTCCAGGGGTTCCACTAAGGGGTTTCCTATCAGCCCTACCATGCTATATCACTCTATTTCACACCACCCTTGCTAAACTTATATACTGGTGAACCATGCTGCTTTGCCTGTCTCTTCGCAAGACACTAATTACACATAAGCTGGCAATATCACCTCTGGGTGCCTCACAGTCATTCCATTTAAGAGGGTTGGACACATCCGAGCTATGCTACATTATTCTCTTTGACACATCCCATGCTAAACACACACACACTGACACAAAATGTACCAGTGAACCATGCGGCATTGCCCACATCACCACAAAACAGTGCTACAACAGCTGTGGGCCACCTAATCTGCAGTTAATGTCAGTTCAGGGCACCTAACAGTTGTTGCAGCAAGCCCACTGCACTGATATCATGTCATCCCTAAACAGGGTTGGTGCCAGTGCAGCTCAGCTACATTGTTCAACGTTACACCGCCCAATCCACTTACACACTCTCACGGACTCTCACGCACTCACATGCACTCTCACGCACTCACACGCACTCACACACACTACCAGCAGAGCATACTGCCTAGCCAACTCTTCCACAAAGCAAAAATGAAACAGCTACACTGGACTGTCACTGCTAATATTAGCTCAGAACAATAAACCTTTGTCACAGTAAGCACACTCCACTGACACCAGACTCACCTTCAACAAGCTAACTGTCAAGTATTGCTCTGATGTGTTTATCTCAATTAGACAATATATACCACACACACAAACACATACACACACACAGACACACACACACACACACACACACACACACACACACACACACACACACACACACACATACACACACACACACACACACACACACACACACACACACACACACACACACACACACACACACACACACACACACACACACACACACACACACACACATACATTCACAAAGGCAGACTTGCAATCTACCAGTAATTTCAGGGAATTTCCCCAACTCGTCTTAAAATAGTGATGTAAAACTTATGGGCAATCACTGGTTTGATGCCTCAAGCTCAGTGCAGCTACATTCAGTTGGAGCAAGCATAGTGCAATATCTCCCTCTGTTTCCCTAACTGGGCTGCCATTGCCCCAACTAGTCCCTATCAGTCTTGTTTTGTAGCACAGAATGCTAAAGACAGATAACCACAGTGTGCCATTCAACTCTGTTGTCGTTTCTCATCTCTCCAAAGCGATGAAGAAACAGCTATGGGCAACTCTAGCTGCTGCTGATGTCCACTTTACGCACCCTCCATGTGTTGAAGCAAGCCCACTAAATAGATTCTAGATGTGATACTGACAAGTTAGGTGGCAGTCCAGCCCAGACCCAGTTCTCCCCTAAACACATCAGCTTTCTAACATGAATAAAAATGTTAGTGATGGAGATGACCTGCCATAAATAATGCAGCTGCTCTATTGCCAGGCTATACTCAACAGCACACCACAGACACATCAAGCCAGAGTGAAAGCAACATATGACCATGGAGGAGGCAGTGCTCTACTGCACACTCCTGGGAATATGGGCACTCAGACAGGCACACCACCAAATATAGGGATACATGTATATAGGCTTGTATAGGCCCTAGGGCCGATAGTTTAGTACCAACCTATCTATCAGGTCTGTAGCCCAAGAAGGGAACTTGGGACAATACAAAGTGGGTGGGGGAAGTCTGGCCATTTGCAGCATTTCTCTCTCTCGCTCTCAAAACACAATCCCTGTCAGTTAAGAACAGCAAATCAGCCAACTGGGTGACCGGGAAAGAATAGCAGAAGACCAACCGAAGAGTGCAAAGAGAAGTACACACGCACATCATGGCGGTCTGGGGGGTTGGGAGTTATCGAACAAGTATTCCTTTTAAACAAGGAATCTAGTGTTTGGATCACAATGTGGTTTAAGAGCCCCATAAATAAACAATCAACTGAAACCTACAAGGAAACCATACAACAGTGAGCAGAAACCACAACAAGCAGTTGAAAACATTTAGTTTAATTTACTTGTGACACAAATCCAAAGTAGTGAGTATCACATGGAGCAAAGGGTGAAGAAAAAGTGGAAAAACTGTAAAAATGTTATGTAAATCCATGTAACAGTGTATAGTACTAATCTTGGGGAGTCTATTTCAGGGCCACCCTGGCAGTACAAAACAATGCTAGTTTAAAGCCTACTGGTATATCCTGCAGAAAAAGATGAGACAAAGACATAATTTGAAGAAGCACAAGAAATGCAACATGGCTTAACAACAACTAACAGAATACAACTAAGTCATCTTAGCATCAATTATTATTTTAAACAGCAAACTGCTTACAAGACACAGTGGTTTTACGAGATTACAGTCATAGCAGTAGTGAGACTTTAGTTAGTGCAGCATGTTATATAATGCTGTAGGGAAAACAGTTGCATTTTACTTTGTCTATGAATGTTTAGAACACTGCAAATGTCTGCAAATGATGTCAGCCTTTGAATATTATATGGCAGAGCTTTGGGCATAGATGTCGAAAGCATTTAAGAAATGAGCTGAAACAGGGAATATGCTTTGAGATGGTCGATGACAATTCTTTTTGCAAGCCCAACATTAATAAGAAAGGATAATTTCTTTACTCAGAAGTTTGAAATCCTAACAAAGATATCAAAATAACACATGAACAAAGCAAGAGAATAATTGAAAATTTTGATGGAAAAGGTTACCTATGGAGTGTTTTTAACAAGTGACTGGTGAGAGTATCATGCATCTGGAGAAGAATGGCACTGCGATGCAATCTGCAATGGATGGTTATCAAAGTAGCTGAGGAAAGTATTACATGCCCAGCTGTCCTAATACCTCCTGCCATAAGTTCTGATTATAATGAAAAAACATTTTATAACAGGCAATAATTTATGATTTGCATTAACAGAATGGTTGGTAAAAGGAAATCCAAAGAGGCATGACTGATGGCATGAGCTAGATGGAAAAAGGTGGTGGAAAGGTGCATGGATGGTTATGAACTATTCATGCTGGCTAAAAGGCTAGAAAATATGTATAATATTATCTCAAGAAAACCACCATACACGAAATTAGTTATCAGCTGAAAGGTTACAAAGCAATGTTCTAGAAATCACAGATAGATAAAATTCAAACTATCCAAAGTACCTGTAGTGCATGACAGAACAAACGTGCCCCCCCCCAATCAATTGTTAAATAAGCTCACAGGAGTACAGTAACCTTGCCTTTAAATTTACATTATGCAAACATTTTATACAAGTCATTTTATTAACATGTTTACATGATCTGTTACAATTAAACGTCAAAGGAGTTTTTTTCACTCATAAAGTGATGCCTCTCACAGTGTGAGATACATAGGTTCATAGGTTCATACTAGGCTAACTGCCCTTGCAAGCCATTTTAAGCCTAGCCAATTATCCCCTGTGAGATTCAAACCCTGTACCTTGTGTTTGTAAAGCAAACACCTTAACCATTAGGCCACCCTCCCAGCCCTGTTCAACATCTCTGTTATTGTTCCCCAATGGTTTCAGTATGCACATGGGGAGAGTGTAACTGGTGGTAACAGCCCTGTTCCAGAGGCACAAAAGAAGATATGAAACAAAACTGAGAATGAGTTACTGGGGAAGGGATATAGTATGGAAAAGCAAAACCCCACAGTTATGTGGATGTAGGTAGATGTTCTGAATCATGGGATAGCAAAACGACTCTCAAATATGTCAAAAGTAACAGTAATACTTTTTCTCTAGGAAGTGATTTGATTGATGATTATTCCTACCTTCAAGTCGCAAGAAAAGGTTGATAAAAAAAATTTGCTCTGCTAAATCCAAAAGCCTTTTGTTCTCAGCTTGGAGAATCAAAATGTAATGCTGCAAATAAAACTTCAGTTGAACGTCATCTTTACAAGACTATGTCCTGCTGTCCTTTTTATGTTTGTAAATATTATGAAGGCTTAAAATAGTGGTTCTCAACCTTTGTGAGGCCAGGGCCCAGTAAATAATTTTTTTATAAGATGGGGGCCTGGTCCTAACAAATTTACTCATAAATAAGTTTCCAGAGCAGGAGGATGTCAAATTGCCAGCAAAACACATCACATACACACGCCAAATCTTTATGTATGCAATGTATCTAATTTAATAAAGATAAATGTATGAATCTCTCAATTCTAAGCACTATTTCCAACAGTAACTAACATTTTGTATGTAAAATCACAGCACTTTAACAGTTACTAATGACCAGGTTGCTGCTAGCAAACAACTTTATCTGTAGATGAAAGAATGAAATATAAAGTGCCTGTTGCCATTGAAGAATAAATTGAGCTATGTTACATTAAGAAATGATAAGCTGGTAATATTGTAGTAGGGAATGGATGGCAAACTGATAACAAGTTCATAATTACTAGGTATCTCCTCCAAAGGAGGACATACTTAGGACTAAAGCATCCATCATCCATCCCCTTTAAAGTATAACACAGTATAGTAGCAGCTATCCATTTGCATACTGTGGGAGTAGAACTAACAGGCTTCTGCATCAAAAGCAAGTATACTCCCTGCTGTGCTAGTAACAATACAAACAGACTTGGCATAATCAGTATTAAACTTCTCTTCCCTTGAAGCTCTCAGCTCTGTGTAAAATCCACTTGATACTCAACTAAATCTCTCAACTTTGCAACACAAGAAATTTGGAAAAAGACAAAATTTATAGGGGGGGGGGGGCAAAGGCTCAAAACGGAGGACATATTTTAAACATTGCTTGTATAATCTCAAAAAGCTGCCTAGAATACAAAAGTGTTTTGTGTTACCATGTGTTTCCAGAAAGATCGGAAGACAAACTTAAAAGGCAGTCATTATTTAGTGAATTCCATCCTCACACACAGTTTCTTGCTTTCTATAACTGCAGTGAATTCAGTCCTCACTGATTTGCCACAAAAATCAAGAAAACCATGAGGTTTATGAAGAGCAGACCAAAAATATGATGCAAAAATCTGGAGAGCTCAGAAGTATGATTATAACCACTATTCCAGAGATTACACCACCCCATAACTAAAGTCTCCATCACATTCACAATTTATCAGAAAACATTCCAACTTTAAAGAGCATTAATTACTGGCTCTGTTTTGAGAGACCATTAAATGGATGTGCACTAAATCTGAACAGGATGTACACTTGTTTTGTTTGTCTTTTCGTCTTTTCCTGGTTAGGGGTCGCCACAGTGGAACTCTGGTCCGCTAATGATTGGCAGTAGATTTTTATGGTGCCGAGTTGCCGGCCCAATGCCTAACCTTCAGCGAAGGCGCACCCATTCACACATGTCTTTTGGAGGCCACTCCACCACGGGGAGGACATGCAGACTCCACACAGAAGGCACTCCAGCTGAGAATCAAACAGGAGAACATCTTGCTGTGAGGCAACAATGCTACCGCTGTACCACCACGGCTTCAACAGAATGTACACTTGACATGATCAAAGTTTCACAGAGTGTCTACTTTAAAATTACTACTCTTAACACTTTCACTTCCTAAATTAAATTCAGACTTCTATCTTGGGGAATAGTTAGGATTTCAATCTCCGATTTTTACTTCAGGTGATTAGTTTAAGAAGGATGCATATTGCTGTTTCTTAAGTCAATGTTAAGGACTACCGCAACAACTCAAAACAGAACTATAAACACATGCATGCATGAATCCCTTATCATACAGAGCATGTATATAATTACAATGAATTATGTTATCCTGCTCCAAACACAACTTCATGTTCCAATGCAAGCATGTGCCCAATCATATGACTAAGTCACTTGACACAAATCTACTACCAAACAAGATCATTAACATTTAAAGAACCAAACTACAAAAATAAATACATAAATAACATGCAATATAATATAAGGGAAACAGTAACCTGCAACAGGTGAAAAGTATGACAGAGTGCATAAAACCTAACAATGTATAGGAGAAAACCATGTTTTGCAGCTTCCAAAATAACCACCATAAATTCTTTCATATCTAATGACTGACCTAATAGGCAGTCACTGAAGCAGCTGTTATTACTCCACAAATAAAACATACTCCATACTACTCTCTTCAGTTGTGCTACAATGACACACAATGTTTGGCCAATATCTATTCTACAGTCACTATGTGATATGCACTGACTATTAACTAGTTTATACATAAAAAAAATGTAATCACCATTTTTAATTTGTAATGAACATTGCCTCGTGATATATGCTATACTTGCGTCTAACCAGTATTCCACAAAATACGACAAAAGTATTGTTGATAGCCTCAGAGATTACAATGGTGGCCAAGGGACCTACCATTTGAGTGTCAGTCCCTCAACTTGCCTTGGCACCTCTCAGATCTTGCAGTGCAGAGTACTAGAACCTACAACCAGGGAGTAACGGACAACCAGGGAATAACGGACAGCTGGGGGTCCTACAGTCTGGGCCTTAGATCCTGTAGCCATAACGGATGGCTATTTAACTGCACACAACATGCAGAAAATCCTATCTACTTTTAATAATAGTTGTAGTACACATACGATGTGGTATGCCAGACCGCTTGAAATTATTAGTAACTGTTGTTTCCCTAACTACATGTTAATATTGTCCTAACCAAACATTGCCTTGCTTTTCTCAAAAAAAAAAAAATCCTGTGTAGTGAGCAGATTTTACAAATATGGATTAAGTGTTTCTGAACCACTCGAGGCCTGGTATAATTGATGCCAGGGCCTGATACCATGCAATGGACCGGCGGTTGAGAAACATTGGCTTAGAAAGTGTTCTGGTGGCTAAAAATATGATGAAAAAGCAGGGATTCTGGTACTAATAAATAAATTCAGCCTTGGCCACATTTACTCCTAACTCTAACAGTAACTTCCCATGTGGAGTATCCCAGAAAAAAATAGTCGTCCTTCCCATTAGTGGCAAATGATAAGATCAGAGTCACTGCTAACTCTGTTGCCAGTTCACAACCTGCATTTCTATAAATTGTAAAGGAATAAATCTTGTAGGCTTAAAGGTCCACACATTTTATGCGCACTGCAAAAATCAATGCAATCATCCCAAACATGGAGAACTAATAATTGGAATCCCACGCCAAAATGCTGATCATGATTATCTCACTGCTTCTGACAGCATCATACTTCATATACAGACTAGACAGCAAGGGCAATGTGGTGTACTATTTGCTGCTAAAATGTAAAAAAACAAATCGCTCCAATACTGCTGACAGATATGCATCTCAAGTTTTTTCTACATTTTGTTAATTTTTTTTTTTGGGGGGGTACCACAACTGTACTGCACCTGTAGCTTGTCTGGAAAAAATATATACATATAGTCCATTATTTCAGATGCAAGTGCAGAGATTTTCAAATGCCAACTTCTAACTTATGAGTTCAAAATTATTATTTGAACCAAGAAGCTTTTAAAATCACATATGCAAAATTATAAAACAGTATATTTAATAACCAGCATTGCATCCCTTATAACTTAATCAAAACTTACCTAAAGGAAGTGAAGATACAACACTAGACCCAGGCTACCAGTAAATCCCTGGTAAGCAAATTATAATTCCAAGTAGAAGACAAAAAGTAGAAGACAGAAAGATGGGAATACATTTATTAATAATAAAAGAAAACTATCCTTGCAAACAGTAAAGTCTGTGAATTCAGGTTCCCAGCTACTATTATCTAATGTTAGGTTAAACAGTTCTTCCACTGGCATAATTAATATTGACCAGAAGGCTGAGCTGTACCCATTACATTGAAATTAAGTGATTAATTACTTTTTGCAAGTAGTGTAAAGTTAAGTAATACAGTCAGGTACAACACACAGTAGATAATAAACCAAGAACCTGGACATGAAGGTTTAACCAAGTTACAAACTAGTGTACCAAAGCTGTTGTGAATCATTTGGGAAAAATGTGTCGATCAGGAAAGAAGACTCAAGTAGCACAGCATTAAAATCATTAAAATCACTAAAAACACTAAAATCATTTCAAGTAGTACAGCATTAAAATCATTAAAATCACTAAAAACACTAAAATCATTTCAAGTAGTACAGCATTAAAATCATTAAAATCACTAAAAAAACTAAAATCATTTCAAGTAGCACAGCATTAAAATCATTTCAAGTAGCACAGCATTAAAATCATTTCAAGTAGCACAGCACTAAAATCATTTCAAGTAGCACAGCATTAAAATCATTTCAAGTAGCACAGCATTAAAATTATTTCAAGTAGTACAGCATTAAAATCATTTCAAGTAGCACAGCATTAAAATCATTTCAAGTAGTACAGCATTAAAATCATTTCAAGCAGCACAGCATAAAAATAATTTCAAGAAGCACAGCACTAAAATCATTTCAAGTAGTACAGCATTAAAATCATTTCAAGTAGCACAACATTAAAATCATTTCAAGTAGTACAGCATTAAAATAATTTCAAGTAGCACAGCACTAAAATAATTTCCAGTAGTACAGCATTAAAATCATTTCAAGTAGCACAGCATTAAAATCATTTCAAGTAGTACAGCATTAAAATAATTTCAAGTAGCACAGCATTAAAATAATTTCAAGTAGCACAGCACTAAAATCATTTCAAGTAGCACAGCATTAAAATCATTTCAAGTAGCACAACACTAAAATCATTTCAAGTAACACAGCATTAAAATCATTTCAAGTAGTACAGCATTAAAATCATTTCAAGTAGCACAGCACTAAAATCATTTCAAGTAGCACAGCATTAAAATCATTTCAAGTAGCACAGCACTAAAATCATTTCAAGTAGTACAGCATTAAAATCATTTCAAGTAGTACAGCACTAAAATCATTTCAAATAGCACAGCACTAAAATCATTTCAAGTAGTACAGCACTAAAATCATTTCAAGTAGTACAGCATTAAAATCATTTCAAGTAGCACAGCACTTAAATCATTTCAAGTAGTACAGCATTAAAATAATTTCAAGTAGCACAGCATTAAAATCATTTCAAGTAGCACAGCATTAAAATCATTTCAAGTAGTACAGCATTAACATCATTTCAAGTAGCACAGCATTAAAATCATTTTTTTCTCAACCAATAGAGAGACTTCAAATTATAACAACAACAACAAAAAAAAAGAATTAGAATATCCTTCCATGGTGGACATAATTGTGAAGATCTCTAGTTCACGTAAATGATAAATGAGGTGAGAAAGACTAAGGGCAGTGGAGTTTCTATTTTCATTAAAAACAAGGACACGTCCAGACTGGTTTGCCAGCATGATGCAGTAGGACTTGTCCTGTTGCAACTGACAATTGGCAATACACCCATCCAAGTTATATCCAGCTGTAGACTCCCCTCCATGAATTAAGACACCCACTACTCCTACCTGGACCAACTTGAGTCAATCAAGGTACTCCACCCCCCCAACGCCCTGATCCTTGGTGACTTCAACTACTCCACCATAAACTGGGTGAACTATTCCTGCTGTAATGCACTCACCCAATGATTCCTTGTCTTCATCAATTATAGGTTCATATGTTCATAGGTAGGTGCTAGGCTATCGGCTCAAGGGCCTATGTAAGCTTAGCCAACAAGGTTCCCTGGCTTATGCCTCCCAAGAAAGTTATTTTTCCTGTGCCACTGTCGAGCAGAGCCACAGAAGTGATCCCCGGGGTGTATTTCCTATTTTCCATCCACTCATCAAGATTTTTCTTAAAGACTGTTAATGAACAACTTTGCTTGACATAGATGGGTAGCCTGTTCCAGAGTATGGGAAGTCTCTGGGACAGGAATCTATCCCTTCAGCATGTCATGTTTATTGTAGTGACAAGGTTTAGGTCCCTAGAGTGTGTAGTTCAGACAGATTGGGATTTCTTTAGCTGTAGCATGTCCAACAGCTCTGGGTTTGACATAGCTTTATATGTTAGGCAGAGATCACCTCGGAGTAGGTGATATGCTACGGAGTAAAGATGGAGTTTTTTGAGGCGGTCAGTGTAGGGCATTTGTTTGAGGCAGTAATCCTCTTTGTGAGGTACTTTTGTCGCCTTTCCAGCTGCTGCAGATGTCTTGTGAGGTACATTCCAAAAGGGGCATTGTACTCTATAATGGGTCTAATGCGTGTTGAGTAGAGGGGAACAATGACCTCTTTTTTCCTGGATGAGAACCCTTTTATGATGAGGTGTGCCACGTAGAAGGAATTCCTGACTACTGTGGTGATGTGACTATCAAAGGAAAGACTACTGTCCACCTGGGTGCCAAGATCTCTTATCACACATTCGGTGTTAAGTAGATTGCTGCCTGTGTGGTAGTTCATGGGTACAAAGTTTTTACCAAAGGGGATGACACTGCACTTTTTGGCATTGAGCTTGAGGCCATGGCTCTGACACCAGGCATCTGTCTCAGTGAGGCCCTTCTGTAGGATGTCCACATCATTTGGGGACTTGACTATGGCTCTTAGTTTGCAGTCATCTGCGAACTTCATTAGCAGAGGCCTTCTGTGTTAGCCTGTACTTCAGAGAAGTAGATACCAAACAGGAGAGGTCCCAAGATGGAACCCTGTGGTACTCTACTTGTCACTGCTTTGAGGTCAGATTTGGCAAGATCTAGATATGCTGTGTGAACCACCTTACCCTCATCTATGACTTTGATGACTGCTTCAAAGAAGTCTACCAGGCTTAGGAGGCATAATCTGCCTTTTACAAACCTGAACTGGGTGGGGTCTAGAATTTGGAGATTACCAATGTCTTTGTTTGTAAGTTCCATGATGATACATGCCATAGCCTTGCAGACCAGACTCGTCAGGCTAATGGGGTGGTAGTTCCTGGGGTCCATGGTTTATCCCCTTCTGTGGAGTGGGATAACCATTGCTGTGCACCATTCAGTGGGCACAAAGACTGAGGTGAGGCTATGATTGAACATGGTACTTAGGTGGGGTGCCAGTTCGTTCTGTAATTCATGTAGAATGTAGCCTGGGATGTTGTCAGGTCCCATGGATGCTGTGTTCCTGGCTTTGGAGAGTGTGGTTTTTACCTTTGCAGCTCTGATTACAGGAACTTTGCATTCTTCCGGTATAGAGATGGGCCCTTTAGGGGGTGAGGGGGGGGGGGTAAAGTTAGCACTGAACCTATCTGCCAGGATGTTGGCAATATCAGTTGGTTCTGTATATTTAGTGCCATAAGTGCTGTAACTCAGAGCAGATCTGAGGGTTGCCATTGAGATTCTTGACATAGCTATAGAATGCTTTGTGGTTGTCTTTAGAAACAGTGGCGATTTTGTTTTCATAACTAGCTTTGGAAGATTTTATAAGGGATCTCAGCTTCTTACTGAGGCTGACCAGGGAGTTCTTCCAATCATGAGATTTTACTCTTTTTTGCAGCAGTTTCTTTCTTCTGTTGTAGAGTTTGTTTATTGCAGGGGACCACCAGATTGGCTTTCTTTTTTTTTTTTGAGGATAGCATCTTGGTTCTGTTAGGGATAGCACAATCCATACACTCATGTAAGTGCTTATAAAGTGCATTTGTGTAGGTTTCAGCAGTCGTACCTCTATTATCCATCTGCATGGGTGTCGTGAAGTTTGCCACTACTGTCTTAAGAAGCGTGAAGTTGGCTTTGGAGAAATTTTTTATGGTAGTTTCCTGCCTACACAGAAATCTCAGACCCTAGTCTTCTAGAGATGCTCCATATCAGTAAGGCTAACTCCTCAGGTAGTACATGACGAAAAATCTTTAATCTAATGTGACATTAACAAAACCTGCTGGAGAGACAGGTTTGTTTCCCAGAGGCTGCCCCATCTCTGGAATAGACTCTCCATGCACGTCAAACAAAGCATGTTGTTGACCCTCTTCAAGCACAACCTGGATGAGTGGATGGGTAACCACAAATTTGTCACAGGAATCCACCTGCATCCCTCATTGACAGTGGTGACAGGTGGTGATTGAGGTTTATTTTTTGGGGATAAAACATTGGCTAGGCTTGTATGGGCCTCATAGCCATATGGCTAGTAATCTCTTATGATCCGATGACCCTATAAATAATTTTTTTTATAGATTAATTATTCTCTCCCTTTTCTTTACAAGTTCCAACAAAAAGCTTCCATAAAACATTAAAGCAAACGAAAAGTCATTTATCCAAATCAGCTATATTAAAGATGAGTGCCTTTTCTTGGTGTACCCCCAAAAAATAAATAAATAAATGCATTTCAAATGTATTTAAAAAAAATAAAAAAACACAGAAAAAGAGGTACACGCAACATAAAACAGAATCCTAGATACCTATGCCAGTTGTTAGGATGAGAACCCATAGAGAGAGAGAGATCAATACAAATTCAGGAATCAATGCAGATTAACAAGCTAATAAAAGGTATGTACACATACATAAGTATATACATGCAGGGTCTTGCGTGATGACCTTAAGAGAAACTTCTCAAATGAAAGCAAAATGAAAAACACTCATGATGTACGACAGTAACTGAAATACTCAATGTGGATGGTAGCAATACATCAAAGTCACCAGCGGCAATGCTCATACCCGAGCAGCAACACAAATATTTACATCACTGCTACCTTCTCAGATGTTTATCAGTCAATGAGAAATTAAAATCAGACAACCAGGTGATTCAGTAACTGTAGTTGAGCAAGCTAAACCTACTTGGTCAGTTTTTTGATAAGTAATGGACTGATTTAAAAACATTGCCTTAACCTACGGCCTGGTCTACATAAGCATATACATTCAAATAAACAATTCATATTACAATATTCTGAAACAGAAATAAAATGTACCACTATTCTTAATGTATTCAGCAGAAAAATGTAGCAATTAGAAAACAGTCAATGAACTCTGATGCACAAAACAATGAGAAACTCAGACTCACACCCCTGAATACTTTCTCATACCTTCCAAATACTAAATCAAACTCAGACAAATAAAACACTAAAACATTTTCAAAGTGCTGTGATATTTATAATAAAAACTAAAAGATATATAGATTTTCAACAGCCGACTAGTGACATATGTTTTACTAATGCTTCCAATATCAGTATAAATAAACTAAGAACAGAAGTGACCAAAAACAAATCAAGGCAGTACCAGTACAAGTCCAAAAGCATGGAAAATGTACATCTTTACTCCCATCATGACTGATCCCTAACCTATAAAGAACAGCAAAAAAAAAAAAAAAAAAAAAAAAAAAAAAAAACACACACACAAACAAACAATTCAAAATACTTTAAATAAACATATTTAAAGATTTTCTCCTTGCTGCATAGAGTCAATAATAACCAACCACAAGCTTTTTGAAATACTGCATGTAAAGCTTGTAACTCCCTTCATAATGTCCCAACAATGGGAGGACCGGGCAGGCTAAATCTCACAAAGGCCACTGAATGACCAGAATAAATATATTACCGCACACTTCAGGTAAATAGCTCGTCTGACGTTTTTATCCATGGCAGAACTATAACTTCAAATACATTTAAAAGATATGATAAAAGAAAGCAAAGTAACAGATACATAGTTGAAAGTGTAAGACCTGGCACGTAGGGACCAGCAATGTGAGTTAATTCATAAAGACTGGATACCTAACCTATATTATTAAACTAAGTACTTGCTACATCTAAAGAAATCCCAATCCCTCCGCACCACATGCTCCAAAGACCTCAACCTCATTACCACAATCAGCAGAACAAGCTGGAGGGACAGGTTCATAACCCAGAGACTGTCCATGCTAAGGAATAGACTTCCCATACATGTCAAGCAGAGCACCTCACTGGCCCTCTTCAAGAGAAATCTTGATAAGTGGTTGGGAAATAGAAAATTCACCCTGGGGATCACTTCAGTGGCTCTACTCAACAGAGGCACTGGGAGCTATGGTGGGGTGGCACAATGCCAGGGTAATCCTATGGGCTAGGCTTGTAAAGGCCCCAGGGCCATTAGCCTAGTACACACCTATGAACCTATGAACCATAGAGGAGACTTTGTTACAGGTACAACAGCGTTATGACATGGAAAATGGAAAAAGCACATCTAGTGCAATGCAGCCATTACAGAAAACTAGCATACAGCCTCTTACATTGAAAATCATGATGACCAGCTCAAAAGCACAGACTAAAAATGCTGCAAGTGATATTCTATTTTTCAACCAGCCCACACAATTAAAAAACTCCTGGCACAGTACATGTAAAGGAAGCGGAACAAGCTAATAACACAAAGCCATTTCAGAAATGAAGCCCAATTGTCCGATTACTAGTTAAGCCCAAACACCTCACTAATGCATCCCAACAATCCCTGGTTTTCTGTAATTTAGCAGACTTCAGGACAGACACAAGTAATGTTGCAGTGGCTGAATTAGAGCAGAAATTACCATAAAGCACACTTCAAACTACATTCATATGCAGATCAGTCTGGCAAAGCCACTAAACTCTCATCACTACATACTATAAACTTTGGTTAAAATGGCAGAAATGCTAAATGCAAAGTGCAAATGAAGATGGCACAATCCTACAGCTCTGTGCTTTTTCTAAGATATGAGCATCCAAACTTTTAACAACAACTGATTTCATATTTTATTTTATTTTATTTACTTATATGTCTATAAATAAGACAATAAGACAGTGAAAACACACATACCTGTAAAAAAGAGAAAGTCTAGTCTTTATAGTACAACAGTTGCTCTGCAAGCAGCAGGATAGTAGTCCCTCAAAAAAATATATGCAGCCTGCAACTACGCTGAACAGAATAGTTCCCACACCTGATGAGCATTGCATTTTATTCGGTACAGAAGCACAGACTGCTGCATAGATAATTGATGGGGCATTTCCTAGCAGAAAAGGACTGAAATCAGGTGGTCTGTGGGTGGGCATTGGGTAGAAACAGGAAAAAGTGGAAAATAATGAAGGACGTTATTACTGAGCCTTTCCTGCACCCAGACACTAGCTTCAGCTCTGGGAGACTGCTATTTTCTTTAATATGGCTTGCACTACCGGAGATGTAGGACTGGGTGATAAAAGAAACATCTGGAATCATGTTTTAGTGCAGGATTTGTAATATTTAAAGGTGTACTATTCAAAAAACAGGGAAGAAAGACTATTCTGGAATGAGGAAACAAGCGAAGAAACACACAGTGGTCCTTTAAGGACACTAACACACAGTGGCCCTTTAAGGACACTAACACACAGTGGTCCTTTAAGGACACTAACACACAGTGGTCCTTTAAGGACACTAACAGACAATACAAAGGTATAGACTTAAAAAACAGAAAGTATAGGTTTTAGTAAACTATTATAGCTCATAAATATTCAAAAAGTTAAAAAGCATTATAAAACAAATTTAAATAAAATGTATAGACACAAGTTAACACAACATATGGTCATTATGCTTCAAGACAACTTATAAAGTTATCTTTTTAGTGGTGATTTCAATTGGTCTTCGGAAAATAAAAAGAAGCTGCCAAGGAGGGGATTTCCTCTATATCCAATGCAGTAAAAAAATTAAGGTAAAAGGTATAACAGAGGTGAGCCAACTGGGCTCAATGGTTAAGGCAAATTTGGCAAAAATCCAAGACAAGCAGAGGGATGCTAATAAAAGGTCACAATGCAAAGTTGCCAGTCCAGTCCCAGGAGTAAGGCTATAAGCAGCTAATAAAGTACAACCATCAGCTACTAGGTTATATAGGTTTTCAGAAAATTTGGCCTATCATAAGGTATACATTTTAAAATCCTCAGCTAAAAAAAACTGTGTAAACAAATTCAGGAGGAGTGTATAATATGTCTGCAGACTAACCCTATGTTAAAAACCATTGTTTACCTTGGTGGCAGAGAGTGCCAGTTTCAGAAAAAGCATGGTACAGTATACAAATAAATTCTGCAAGACCTCTTCCACCAGCAAAAGGGGTTCTCATAGATTCATAGGTGTGTACTAGTCTAATGGCCCTGGGACCTTTACAAGCCTAGTCCATAGAATTACCTTGGCATCGTGCCACCCAACCATAATTCCCAGTGCCTCTGTCAAGTAAAGCCACTGGAGTGATCCCTGGGGTGAATTTTCTATTTCCCATTGTTAGAAAAATATGTATTAATGTGTATGCTTAATGCCAATTAATAATCAAAAGAATTAATATGCTTTTCATTCTATTTTACATGCATTGTGTTATATATAAATTGAGTTTCATATGAGACTGAAAAAGATGCTTTTTGAAAACTGCAGTATGCTTTCTGAAACTTGCAAGATGCCCTCTGACCTAGTAATTGCTAGCACAGCAATATTCATGTTTATGCCTTTTGGAAATGTACTTGAGAAGCAGGTGCTTATCTGCTAGGTCAGGAACGAATGAATGAACAATACTATAATCTGTTAATGTAATGCTTTTGTTCGAAGCATGAGAACATGTGCAGCTGCAGAAGCTTAGAGATAAAGTAGACAAAGGATTATTAGAGAAATGAACTGTTAGCATTGTGCTTGAATTAGCCATAGTACCTTGAATGGTAACATAACATGTATCCAACTGGTAGTAACCAAGGCCATGTTGTTTTCCTCAGGAAGTTTCTCACAAAAATTGATAAATCAGCAGAAATTCATGGGAATGATGGTCAACAGATGATGATGAAAAAGCTGGTAATCTGTTACGTCAGCTTGGTAGGCCATGTCTAGTTAGAGAATGTATAAAAATGAAAGTATTTCCTGTTTCTAGTTAGACAAACTCAGTAATAGCACGTTTTTGTCTCCTTGCTGCAAGATTAAAGTGCCTTAACCTGAACCTACCGTGTTTTGATCATTTGTAAAGTATATTTTTCCTTTGACACCATCTACTCATCAAGATTTCTCTTGAAGAGGGTCAATGAGGTGCTCTGCTTGACATGTATGGGAAGTCTATTCCACAGCATGGACAGTCTCTGGGTTATGAACCTGCCCCTCCAGCATGTTCTGTTGATTGTGTAATGAGGTTGAGGTCTCTGGAGTATGTGGTGTGGAGGGATTGGGATTTCTTTAGATGTTGCATTTCTAACAGAGCTGTGTCAGGCATGGCTTTGTAAGTCAAGCAGAGATCGCCTCTAAGTAGATAATATGAGACAGAGAATAGCTGGAGTTTTTTAGTCTGTCCATATAGAACAAATGTTTAAGGCCTAGGATCTTTTTTGTGTGGTACTTTTGTGGCCTCTCCAGTTGTCACAGGTGTTTAGTGAGGTACATGCCAAATGGGGCATTGTACTCAATGATTGGCCTAATGAGGGAACAGTAGAGGGAGACAATGACCTCTTTCTTCCTGGATGCACAACCCTTAATAATGAGATGTGCCACATAGATGGACTTTCTGACCACAGTGGCAATGTGGTGGTCAAAATAGAGGTTGCTATCAACCTATGTTCCCAGATCTCTTATAATGCCTCCTGTGTTCAGTGGACTACCATCGATGTGGTAATTCATGGGAACCAGGTTTTTCCCAAAGGGGATGACAACACCTTTTTGGCATTGAGCCAAAAAGGTTAAATAATGTACATGCTTTAAATATATAAAAATCAAATCATAAAGTTAAGAAACTTCAATACAAACAGACCATAAATGCTCAAGTAACACCTAGTGGTCAAAATTAAAATTGCAAGTTTATTCATATCATAAAGTTAATTCAAATCATAAAGTTAAAAGACTTCAATCTAAACAGGGCAGAAATGCTCAAGTGACATATAGTGGTCAAAATTAAAAGTGCAGGTTTACCAAATATTTTTTTTTTTAATTTTTAGATTATGAGTCAAGTAGCATAAAGCTAAATACAGTAGTTAGCAATATAAATGTAAGGTAACTACAGAAATAGGTCCCAGTAGACTTTTGTCAGGGACCTCAGGGGCAACTGTTAGATTAGGGATTGCCATTTTAAAGTAGTTATTAGACATTAGACAGGCTAAAGGGTAAAATAAATTGTGTTTCATTTATGCATAAAAGACAGTTAAGCAGAAAGGAAAACAACCTTGCTGGCCAAGCATGGAAGACAGTTTATTAAAAAGAAAATGTAAGTATAAAGTGTTCTGAAAGAGTGTTCTTTTCTCAAGGGAAAGATGCAATCTTGTCAGCTACAGAATGTTCTTTGAACAAACAAGACAAAGCCTGAGACAAAGGCTAGGAAAAAGTAAATAAATTACTGGACTGAAGCAACATAATATATTGTGCTCAAGATAGCAATTCAGTTAAGGTCAGAAAGTTCATCTGACTTGTTGCTTCAGAGAACATGTCAAACATTCAAGCCTGAGTACAGAAAAGAGGTTATCTAAAGACCATGTCAGTTTACATTGTTCAGGACAATCAGAATATGATGCGCTGTAACTTGAATTGTATATCAGTACTGTTAATGAGGACAGTATTCGGATATTGTGAACATCTAATAAATCCTTATTAAATAAACTACAGTGTTTGGAGAATTCATTCTGAAAAGTGCACAAGACTTGGTCCATAAAGAAGAGACTGGCACCTGTTCAGCACAAGCTTGTGTAATTAAGACTTTAGTTTCTCAGTCTCACTGCATACAGTAATTTCAGTGTTTACATTATCATTACTTGGGGCTTTGTTTAATTTCTTGATTTGTGCTTTAATTTCTGTCATAGTTATATCCTTATCTATTATTTTTCTGTGTTCATCCGATAGCCTTAGTCTTATATTTTCCTTAAGGAATTTTCTAAGTTCCTCACTTGATTCTACTTTATTTTCTTGACTATTGAGTTTATTAAAATATACTCTAAAGGATTCTAGAATTCCTTCTAAGTCTGATACTTTTCTATTTTTTTTGTATATATTGTATATTTCGTTTATCTGATTTGCCTTTATCATTCTTTTCATCCTGTTAGCTATTTTCTTTTGATTTTTTGGATTCATAGAGTAAGCGCATAGTTTGACCTTCTCTAGATTAATCATTGTTTTATGGTTTAATATCTCTAAGTATTTTTTGTTGATGTCTTCTAATTCTTTTTCTGAAGCTAAGTTGCCTTTATGAATATCTAATTTCATTTGTCTATTTTAGTTTGTAGTCCTGCCAGTTCTTTATTCCAATGCTTTTGTTTGTTTTTATACTAGGCTACCGCCTCCCCATATAAATATGTTTTCACTGTATCCTATATATATCTATATATATATATATATATATATATATATATGTCTGCTACCTTGTCTGTGAGGTTTAAATCTAGAAATGTTTGCATCTCAGCAGTATAGTATTGTTTAAACTCTTTAAGATTTTGCTATATAGGCTGGAATTCTTAGGGACAACCGCGGTGGTGCAGTGGTTAACATTGTTGTCTCACAGCAAGAGGTTCCCCCATTCGATTCTCAGCTGGAGCACCTTCTGTGTGGAGTCAGCATGTCCTCCCTGTGGTCGAGTGACATTTAAAGACATGCAGGTAGGTGTGTGCATGAATAGGTGTACCTTCCTTGAAGGTTGGGTGTTGAGCTGGCAACTCATCACCGTAAATAATCCACTGCTAATCATTAGTGGACCGGAGTTCCGCTGTGGCAGCCCCTAACCAGTAAAAGCCAAAAGACACAACAAAGGCTGGAATTCTTATATTTGTAAGTTTTCTCTCAAAGTTAAAAATCTATTTCAAAAGTTATTTCATTATGGTCTGAGAAGGGGCAGGTGATTGTTTTGACTTTGCTTATTTTTGTGGTAAGATCTTTTGTTACATGCACTCTATCTATTCTGGAGAAGGTGTTATGTTCATGTGAGTAATGTGCGCATATCAATGAATCTTGTTCAGCATATGTGTTAATGTCCATTAAGTTATATGAGTCAGTAAACTCTGTAAATAATTTTGTTAGTGGAGATTTCTTGCATGTGTTTTAGTGGTTCCACTTGAAACCATTGAATGTTCAGAACATCAAAGTTCTGATCATTGAGACCAGAACATTGATGTTCAGAACACTGAAGGTTCAAAGTGGAAGTGCCAGATAGGCAAAAATGTAAAATTGTGGGTGTGTATGCAGGGCAGCAAGGTACCCTGCTTGTTGTGTGTGTGCCATCTGAATGTTGGCATTGCAGGTAGGGTACAGGAAATCTCCCGTTTAGTGCTACCACATATAGCAGTAAATGGGAGATTTCCCTTACCCCACTGTAGTGCGATCTCGGAGTTGGAATATTAAAGTAGGGGGGGTGGGGAGTGCAGGGGGGCATAGATTTTGTGAGTTTATTTCTTTTTGTGTGGTTCACTTTTAACCTTCAATGTTCTGAATATCAATGTTCTGGTCTCAATGATCAGAACTTCGATGTTCTGAACATTCAACGGTTTCAAGTGGAACTGTTTTTAGCATTTCTGTCCTCTTCTTTCATTATACAGTTAAAATCTCCTGCAATTATTGTATCAAACTTCAACAATTGAACTGTATAGCACAGAAGCAATAAGAATTTGATGCTTTTAATGATATTTGGTGTTGTGAAATATGAGTGAAGATGTTGAATAGGGATAAGAGGGGTCACTTGAATGGTAAACCTATTCAAGGATGTAATGTTTTCTCCCATGAACAGAATGATTGGTTGTTTATATTTTGAAAACCACTTTTTATACAGACAGTTTTTATTTGTACTTTTAAATCTTCTTGAATGTATCTCTTGCATTTCCAATTATAGTTTCATAGGTTCATAGATTAGCACTAGGCTAACTCCCCTTGTGGGCCATTTAAAGCCTAGCCAATTACCCATGTGAGAATTGAACCCTGCACCTTGTGTCTGTAAGGTAAACACCTTAACCATTAGACCAAACTCCCACCCCTACTGTATCTTTCACTTCTGTGTACTCCACCTTTAAATATGCCTACTTATCATTTCTTACTATTATTGACATTGTGACAGATTTTATATTGATTTATTTATTGTTCTTACTATAACTGAACTAACTAAGTATGGAAACAAATCCTCCACAACACACAAAAAGGGAATCAGATAAAATCTATTACTTATTGACATCAAAGCAATTCCCACAAATACCCACTCATATTCCTTAAAGACTCATCTTCATTGCAACTGGATAAAAATATGTAGAATAATATAATTTATTGATACATGAGTGACCCAGTAGCATATAAAAAGTTTCCATACAATACGCCATTAATTATCACCTCACTTCCTCTCCAATACATTCTGTGCTGCATGTTCCACTGTATGCAGACTCTACCACCAACAAGCTCATAATTTTCTATATAAGACAAAGATTTTGTATTTATGGTTTAGGTTCTTTATGCAAATACTAGTAAAATTGTCTTTATATTAAGTAATCTATCTTCAATAAATTAATACCACTGTATGTGAGATAGGAACCTCACAGTTATGATAAAAATTATGCTTATGTAATATTATGTTTATTTAAGAACATATCAAAATTGTCTTTTCTTTTATCTATGTCACTCCTAATTGTATTCATATAATAGGTTTGACATTTACTTGTCTCTTTATCTTCTACATAAGTCTTGAACATGATAATCCAAAGAACTCTTAATTCCGCTTTACTCACCTGTCAGCAGGCCCATTACTGAATATAAAGCCCCATTTTGAATGTATTTGCCTGACTCAGCCTGGGAGTCCTGATAGATTCCTGAGTGAAAACAACAATGGCCTCAAGATCTTCAGCTATTCTGACATATGCTGTCAGCTCACTCTCTTAGACTCCTCAATGATGATCTGTAGCTAGCTTTTTTTTTAGCCATGAAAGATTCACCCCTCCTTGTCCTCCTATCCCTTTGCAAAATAAATGGTACTTCAAATATCTATTTAAAAGGCCTAAGCCTTCATCAAAGAGAGAAATAATATGGTGGTGTGATAGAGTTATGTCTCAACATATCCCCCACTTCTCGAACAAACTTACACTGCATGTAAAGCTGAGCAGCACACTTGCAAGCTTCAAGGTAAACTAGATAATTGTGCATACAACCTTAACATCTCCCCTGGTCTTGTTGCTCTCCTTCAGTCTTGAGGGAACTTTTGAATATGGTTTGCTGCCTAGGCTTTCAACTGTCTATACCTTGATTGCCTAAAGTTTTCCTATCAACATGTGAACTTATAAAGGAAAACTTGGTTGAAATTGTGTTCAACAAATTTCCAACATATAAACATTAAGAATTATTATACCCATAACTGGTTGGATAGTTGCTTGGGGTTCCTAGTCTTGCTATAATACTCTGTACCTGTCTCATACATGTATATTACTGACAGTATTACTTTATATTCTATGCATTATTATCACTGCATGTATATAATGCACAAAATAAATAAATGACAACTAGTCTTACTACACATATCTTCAAAATTCAAATCAAAACAACCCCAAACTCTTCTGCTACTCAATCATTCACCTCCTGCACCCTGGACATGTTAACCAACATACCATTTCCACAAACTCATACATGATTAGCATAGTAACACAATTCAGTTCATAGTTGGTAAACATAGTTGCATAGCTATTACAAAAATTTTCTCTCTACAACAGTGCCACTATCTCCAACTCACCTAACAAATAGTAACTCCTTATCCCCTGCCCCAACCTCCTCAATCAGAAAACTCCTTCCCCAAAGAAAATCTATCACTCTGCCTCTTGACAGCTTACCTGAAGACTGCATCAAAATAGCAGCAGATGCCTTAGCATAACAAATATTAACAGTGATATTAAGATAAAAGCTAAATAAACAGGGAATAAACCCATATGTCACCCAATGTATAAATCCATACATCACCCATTGGACAGAAAAGGTAAATAAACTGGGAATAAACCAGTCAGTCATCCACTGGATTGCAACCTGGGTCTCGATACGATGCAGGAGATCAAAATACAGGAACTTCCACAGAGTGACCAGTCACCAGTGCAGTACACCATGTTTTGATGCCGGAACCTCTCCTGTTTGGCATCTACTTCTCTAAAGTAAAAACCACCACCAGAGGGATTTGGGTGAGTAATTTTTGCAGCTAAGCTGAGATCAGTCACTGAATCCCCATATGAGTTAGCCATTGTGCAGAAATGTTTGTGCTAAACAAATAACTGGTACAAGAGTAATGTACTGATACTAAATTGTATCCTTTGGGAAGTCTTCTACCCCAAGGAAATACCACAATGACAGTACACCTCTA
Organism: Protopterus annectens; assembly: GCF_019279795.1. Taxonomy (NCBI): domain Eukaryota; kingdom Metazoa; phylum Chordata; order Ceratodontiformes; family Protopteridae; genus Protopterus; species Protopterus annectens. Next base: position 1,039,618,904 of record NC_056726.1, read on the forward strand.
ACAGCTGACCCATTTTTTTTGGGATTTGTGAACTTATGTGGACAGTAGCCTAACTTTTGATCAACATGTGTCCATTATCATGAGAAAGTACTTTGATATTGCACAGTTTATAAACAAAGGGATTGCATCTAGTTCTACAGGTCTCATATCCTGCTATATTCAGCCTTCATTAGGCCAAACACTGAGTAGAACACCTCCTTTGGCACATATCTGGCTAGACACATGTAAAAACTGGAATGCCTGCAGAGATAACTTACTAAAGGATAAAAGGCTTAAAGAATGTCTTACAATGCCCAACTCAAAGCTCTATCATCATGGCCCACACATGTTGAAGCAGGCCCCAAGGCTAGATTTTTTTTTTTTGCATGCCCTCATAATTATATTTATAAAAAACAACAGCAAAATTATGGGAAAGTGTACTTTCTAGCTTTCATTACAGCAAATTTTTCAATTATTTTTGAGTAATCGACTTTTTTAGTAAAATTATTTTCTATACATCATCATCTTCTTTCAGCTGTTCCCATTAGGGGTCACCACAGTGGATCATCTGTTTCCATTTCTTCCTGTCCTCTGCATCTTGCTCTGTCACACCAACCACCTGCATGCCCTCTCTTACCACATCCATAAACCTTATCTTAAGCCTTCTTCTTTTCATGTTACCTGGTAGCTTCATCCTTAGCATCTTTTTCCCAATATCTCAGCACATGTCCAAACCAATATAATCTTGCCTCTCTGGCTTTGTCTCCAAACTTTCCAATCTGGGCTGACCCTCTAATACAGTTATTCCTAATCCTGTCCCCCTCATCACACCCAGTGCAAATCTTAACATCTTTAACTCAGCCACATGAAGCTCTAACTCCTGCTTTTTTGTCAGTGCCATGTCAACCCATAAAACATAGCTGCTCTCACTACCTTCTTGTAGACCTTCCCTTTCACTCATACTGGTATTCGTCTGTCACAAATCACTCCTGACGCTCTTCTCCACCAACTCCATCCTGCCTGTACTCTCTTCTTCACCTCTCTTCCACACTCACCATTACTCTGAACTATTGATCCCAAGTATTTAAACTCATCCACCTTCACGACCTTTACTCCTTGCATCCTCACCATTCCTCTATCCTCCCTCTCATTCACACACATATATTCTGTCTTAGTCCTGCTGACCTTCATTCCTCTTCTCTCTAGGGTCTCCTCCACCTGCTCCCTACTCTCACTACAAATCACAATGTCATCTGAAAACATCATAGTCCACGGGGACTCCTGTCTGATCTCGTCTGTCAACCAGTCCATCATCACTGCAAATAAGAAAGGGTTCCGAGCTGATCCTTGATGTAATCCCACCTCCACCTTAAACACATCTGTCACTTCTACTGCAGACCTCACCCCTGTCATACTACCCTCGTACATATCCTGTACCACTCTTACATACTTCTCTGACACTCCCAATGTCCTCATACAATACCACAACTCTTCTCTAGGCACCCTGTCATATGCTTTCTCTAAGTCTACAAAAACACAATGCAACTCCTTCTGACCTTCTCTGTACTTCTCCAACACTCTCAGTGCAAACATCACATCTGTAGTACTCTTTCCCAGCATGAAACCATATTGCTGATCACTAATCATCACTTCCCTTCTTAACCTAGCTTCCACTACTCTTTCCCATAACTTCATGCTGTGAGTGATCACTTTAATCCCTCTGTAGTTACTATAGCTCTGCACATCACCCTTATTCTTAAAAATCAGTACCAAAACACTGTTTCTCCATTCCTCAGGCATCTGCTCACTTTCCAAGATTTCATTAAACAATCTGGTAAAAACTCCACTGCCATTTCACCTAAACACCTGCATGCTTCTATATATAAGATTGCCAAATGATTAAGCCGTTCTTGGCTAGTGGAATTTCTTGTCCATGTTTTTAATGAGTTTGCCAATTTACTGAACAATCTCTCAGCTGATGAGACAGTTACTGGAACAGTACAAAAGAATTTCAATGCAAGGCAAATATTGCCAAATACTTCTTGTAGATTTTTTTCATATATTAAGCTAAGAAGTTTAATTGGTGACCTTTCCAAACCAAAAACGATCTTGTGGATTGTTTTAAGGTGAAGTACTTAATTTATTAAATCATCCGACAAATCTCTTTCGTAAGCTTTTACAAGTATTGCTACTTTTGTGGTTAGCTAATCTTCATCCAAATCATGAAAATTTAAAATTGGAGAGAATAATTTGCAAATATCATTTGCTGCTTCAAATCTTGTTTTTATATCATTGATAATAAAATCCAACACTTGGCACACGACAGAATTTCGGAAGTCATCTTCACAGTTTTCAGAATTTGTGTGCTTTTCGGGAAATTGGTGTTGGATTTCAATTCCTGCAGCAGCTGCGTTAGCTTCATGAACAATGTTTTCCCTTGAATCGCATGTTTGAATTTCTTCCACAAAGTCTTTTACCAAGGCGGTCTCTATATCAAGAGATAATCCTTTGCTTTGTATGACAATATCAATACTGGCTAGTATTTTATGCCAGAATATTGTCATCAACAAACCTTTATAAGAACTGAAATATTTCTTCAAACCTTTAAGCGTATTTAGTGCTGAAGGAGTTAATCCTGTAGCCATCTCACTAGGAATGTCATCTGTTGCAGCAAGTGCACCGGGGTAATGTTTGACAATTGGACACACAGCTTGAATTCTTTCACTCAACCTTGTTTCTGACACACTTTGAAGAGATAATGGTATGCAGCGGTGGCTGGTGACTTCAAATTAAAGGGGGGGGGCTGCAGGAGATAGCTGAATGGGTGGGGCCAATGGGAAGGGGTGTGGCCAACTTGAAGGGGTGGAGCTATGCTCAAAACCACAACTGGAACTTTAATTAAATACACTGTCCCAGGTGCCAAACAGTCATAGGTTCATAGGTTGGTACTAGGCTATCAGCCCTAGGGCCTATACAAGCCTAGCCATAACAATTCCCTGGCTATTTCTTCCCACACTACATTACGAGAGTCCAATCAAGATAAAATGAAGTGTAGAAGAAAAAATATTTCAATACATTGGCTACATGACAACTTACTTAATATCTAGATGGAAACACAAAGGTTGTGAGACATGAAAAAATAAATTATGTTTTAAATACATTAAAGGATTGCCAGTCAAAATCAAGTATAAAAAAAACAAGCATCCCTCAACTCAAGCCACTTCTCCTTGCACTGCAGTTCTAAATATAATTTATATTCAGCTTTATACAATTACCAAGTAACATGCTGAAAGTAGCAATCTCTCTGAGACCCCCACTTGTAAAAATGATTCTTATCCAAAAAAGACCTGCTGCCTGACAAAAACTATCTACTTGTTTCATGGGGAAGACATGATCAAAGTAAAAAATAAACACCAAACGAAACAAGCTCAAGGTAAATTGCTTAAAGGATTACTGCACAAGTTACGGACCACATATGATAGATTGGCATTCTGCTTAGTTTACAAGTAAAGCCCGCAAAGATGACTGCAAGTCTCTAACAAATGTAATGAGCTTCTGAAAATACTTTACTCCTGTCCTTTATTACAAATACTGTCATATGCATTTCAATACCTAAGGCTTATACAATATCTAGTTATGTAAATATTCTCTGCATGGCAACAACGAAAAGGCTTTCAATGTTGATAATTCTTTAACAGTACATTTATTAAAGCTTACTTGCTTCTTATAATCTCCGACAAGCTTACCTGATGGTCATTAAAGCATTGCTACATAAACACAGAGCAACAGGGCACTGCAACAGTGTGCATTTTCTGAATAATAATAATAAGCATAAATGAACAGTATAACAATATGACAGAATACCAGAACATTCTGCAAAATCGAGGACAGATGAAAACCCATGGTCGTACTTGTGGTCTACCTTGGATGGGGGAATACTCTGCACACTTAATAGATTACTGTTCCTTGCCTTGCTTGGACACATCCAGAGCCACTACAATGGGGAGTGGGGTGCAACAAGTATGTCACAATTTGAAATGTCTCTGGCTGATGGTGATGGCTCTGACACTCATACCTCTCAACCTCAGAGCAAGAAATCTGGATAAAGCCATACACAGACGTGGGACACAGGCCCAAAAATAAGGACAATTTTTAAATATTGCTCTTATAAACTTGGAAAGATAATAGAATAGTAGTAGGTCTTGCATTAGTATGAATTTTCTGAAAGGTATGAAGTCTGAAACTCAAATGTCTGACATTATTTTCTAACTTCAATTTTTAATGGTTTGCCACTAATTTGCCAGAAAAACCACAATTTTATGAAAAACAGACCAAAAATGTGATGCAAAAATATAAAATTGCCACACAATACAGCTGGGAACCTGTCAAAGAAGGGATACCTTTTTAATATTAGTACTGTTAACTTGAGCAGCTGACAAAATAAGAGCATCTACATGCATTTCTGAAATAAAAGCAAACTATAACTATGATCATTACAGCTATTTATAATTCTAAATCCTCCACATTGTCTTCCAAAATTGCCATTTTTTTGGAGTGATTATCAGGGGGAGAGCAAAATTTTGAGCCAAAATTAGGGATGGTTGATTGGTTTGGATATTCCTAATTTTATAAAGCGATTTATTTGCACATACATCTCAACTTCTTAATGCAGGAAATCTGGACAAGGCCAAATATACTGGGGGAACATGCAAACAGTACTAAAAATTGATCTTGTATAAACTTGACAGTTGGTAGAATAACAGGTCTTGCTTTAGCATGCATTTTTATGAAGGTTATGACATCAGAAACTCAATGTCTGTCATTATTTAGTGACTTCATCCCTAAATGATTTGCCAGAAAACCACAAATTTTATGAGGAACAAACCAAACATAAGAAGCAAAAATCTATTAATTCTGCAAAAATCTGGACAGTTGAGTGGTATAGTTCAGCCGGAGCTGTCTGAGTTTGCTGCCCATCCTCCCTCACAAACTCATAGTTGAATGGAGCCTGCCCCCTGCAGCCATTCAAATGTCCCATTCCTTGGTTATTCTGCCCCATTTACCATAAACACTGTAATGTGCATACTACTTTACTTCTGCAATGATTTGGATTTCATTTGAAGGTTTTATTTTGCATTTTACAGCACAAACCTTAATAGATATCTTCTAAACAAAGCAATGCAGTCTCACAATAAAAATAGACTTAGCATTAAAACTTCTCTGCCCTTCAAACTCACATTTATTGAAACAGCATTGAAACCCACATTCAAAGAAAATACATTTTGCTAGTGGCAGATAAAGATTAACTTTGGGCTGTTTTCAAACCATAGGCCCCTTGAACATGAAACATACACATGCTCTTTGGTACACCTTCCTGATTGTATTAAATTATATTCCTTGTACAATACAGTACAGTTGTTAGATGGCATTTTAAATTTATTGTTTTGAACATTTTTTCCAGTAAACAATGAAACAAAATGCATGCACCAATAATGACAAAACTGCCCAATTCAGAACATTTCCATCATAAAAGTGTGCTCAAACTTCTACAGTCCACCAGTATCAGTAAATATGCACAATCTCTGAAGAAGTAAAAGCCATCTAAATAATTCCACATTAAAGAAATCTGTAACTAATGAAGAGGTTGCTGCTAGCAATAACTTTATATGTCATTGTTTCATCTACAAATAAAGTGCCTGCTGCCCTTGAGGAATAAATTGCCTATGTTACATTAAAAAAATGATAAGCTAGTAATATTGCAATAGGGAATGGATGGCAAACTGATAACAGGTTCATCGTTACTAGGTATCTTCACCAAAAAAGACTGCAGCATCCAATCCCTTTACAAGGCAATACAGTATCAGCAATGCATCTACCTACTGTGGGAGTAGAACCCACAACCTTCTGCATCAAAAGCAAGGACACTACCTGTTGTGCTAATAACAATGCAAGCAAACTCAGCATAAGCAGCACTAAACTTTTGTTCCTCTGCAGCTCTCAGCTCCTTGTAAAATCTACTTGACACTCAGCTGTATCTCTGAACTTTGCAGCACAAGAAATCTGGAAAAAGCCAAAATTGACTGGGGGGGGGGGCAAAAGCCCAAAAAAGCAAGGACACATTTTAAACATTGCTTGTATAATGTTGGAAAGTTGCTAGAACAAAACATGTTGTTACCACCATACATTTCACTGCCAAGTCTTGAACCCAGGGGACCCTGTGCAAAACAATCAGAGCAACATATAACTATGCCAAATCAGCTGTTTTTTTTTTGAAAAAGAAGAAGTCTGAAACGTAAATGGCTACCATTTAGTGAATTCAGTTCTCAGCATAGCTCTCAACCTCATAGCAAAAAACACATGGGCAAAGCCAGTAATGGAGGAATTATGCCCCCAAACATATTCAGTGAATTCAGTTCTCACCATTGCTCTCAACGTTAGCACAGAAAACCTGGACAAAGCCAATAATGGGGAAATACAGTCCCAAAATAGGGACACATTTCAAATATCCATATTATAAACTTAGAAAATTGCTGGAATAAAAGGTTTTGTGTTACCGTGTACTTTCTGAAGAATATGAAGTCTGAAATTCAAATGCCTGTTATTTTTATTTAACATTTGTTAACCAGGAAATTCTGACTTGGAACAAAAGCCAATTTTCAGCAGAGTAGGGACAAACACTCCAGACACATGTTTTTTTAAGATGGGAGGCCATGCAGACTCCACACAGAAGGCACCATAGCCAAGAATCAAACCAGAGAACCCGTAGCTGTTAGGCAACAATGCTACCAGTGCACCACTGACTTTGCAAGTTAAAACAAACATACAGAAACCACAGATTTTATGAAGAACAGAACAAATATGAGGCAAAAATCTGCAAATATTTTACAAATGGTGGTGGGTAAGAAATTCAGGCCCTTGTCCCCTGCACCCAAGATACAGGGTTCAAGCCTGAGTATTCTTTACCCACCACCATGTATTCTGTAGCCACAAGTATATAGCAACTGGGGCATCACACACACACACACACACACACACACACACACACACACACACACACACACACACACACCAATTTCCTTCTCCATAGCCCACCTGTAGTCTCACACACACTGGTTTCCTTCTCCATAGTCCGCTCGCAGTCTCACACACATTGGTTTCTTTCTCCATAGCCCACCTGCAGTCTCATACACACTGGTTTCCTTCTCTATAGCTTGCCCACAGTCTCACACACACTGGTTTCCTTCTCCATAGCCCGCCTGCAGTCTCACACACACACTGGTTTCCTTCTCCATAGCCCGCCTGCAGTCTCACACACACTAGTTTCCTTCTCCATAGCTCGCTCGCTGTCCTGAATAATCCAAAGCACACACCAGCCGGTTTCCTTCTCCATAGCCTGCCTGCAGTCGTGCATCAACCTTACCTGAATAATTGCACAGCAGCCCTGGATTCACACACCTTAAATGGTTGCAGCAGCAGAATCAACAGCTGGTTTCCTTCTTCTTAGCCCACCTGTACAAACTAACTGCTGGTTTCCTGGCTCTGTGAGACTAGGCTGGGGTTTCCTGGCTCTGCGATTGTAGGCTCCAGCCTGCGGGCGATGCAGTCTGGTGCCCTTCTGTTCTGTGCGGCCATTACCACACAGACTTCCAGGCTGCATGGCAGAAATGCCTTTCTCCCCTATCCGGACTGCCTAACACAGCAGTCTGTAGTTCTGTGAGTACCAGGGACTCCAAGCACGCATGCGTGGACTTCCGGGATTGGCGATTTTTTTTTTTTATTTTGTATTTCATTTTTTTATTTCTTTTCTTCTTTCCTTCTACAGGTGAGGGGGGCTGTATTCCTGCAGTTTTATAGCATGAGCCACTCCTGAGGGTATGTGTTTTCTCAGTACCTCCCAGCATGCAGGACTATGAGTGAAAAAAGTGTACAAGCTCTCTATATTTCCAAAAAATGTTATAACATCTGGATTGATTTTTGCAGCATTCACTCCTAAGAGATTTAATGATTGTGCACCACAGGGGGAGAACACTGCAAATTTGCTATTTTCTAGGATGTGGGTTTGAACGCCGATTACTTTACCACTCATATTGGCGCCATTATCGTAACCTTGTGAACAGCAATCTTGAAGAGGTATATTGTGTTTTTCAAGAGTAACAAGTATTTCTTCAGTTATTTTTTGTCCCACTTTCCTTGTAAAATTTATGAATTTGATGAAACGTTCATTTACTTCAAATTCGTTTAAATCTTTGTTTTAAAATACATATCTGAGAATCAGGACATTTTGTTCATTGTGCAAGATATCTGCCGTTGCCTCAACAATTATCTCATAAAAAATTGAGTCCCTTCTTTGATCCAGAATGATGTTAAGAACTTGGTCTGCACAAAGGCCTATAAACTCATTTTGAGGCTACTGCGACAAATAATGGACAGATCCTTTCATATTTATTTCTTCTTCTATCTGATTTTGTTGAACTTTAGCAAGGTATTGTCTTGTTAACTTCATCATATTCTGCAATTAGTTCCAAAAGCCCTAAAAAATTTCCATTGTGAACATTTCCAATTGTTGTGTTCTATCCTTGAAATGCTAAACATCTAGATGCCAAAAAAGTGTTGTGTCTAAAATTCGTTGCCGAATAGCTTTCCACTTGGTTGTCTCAGACTGAATTTGGAGTTGGAGGGCGTTATCGATTCCATGCCCTTTTAATGAATCCAAAAAACATTTCCAAGGTGCATATTGTTTCCTCTGTTCAGCACTATTTTCATGAGATGGCAAAATGTCAGATAACTTTTTCCAAGGTTTATTTTTAGGTGAAAATCCTTCTTGAGCTAACCAGCTTAAATTTTTGTTAAGTGGGTTGCAGAAAAGTCGACATGGTAGGCAGCAAAGAATTTCTTTTGATGCACTCCATGTTAGCCATTCTTGTGGAAAATGTTCACTTGTTCTATTATCTTTAATTTTTTATATACAAGAAACTCTTGACATTCTCTACCATTAACATCCTTATCTTTTGGAATTCTTCAAAGGTGGTGAGTTGTACTATTTCTTGTCGCAGGTTAATTGAAATTACTCGAGGCCACATACCAGGATCATCGTATTTTGCATCAGGATTTTTGAAATGATGTGTAACTGAAGTATCGACTATATTATGTTCTTTCACAGTTAGTTCTTCTTGAGGTTTCTCATTTCCTTGTTCTACGACAGTTGCAACAGTGGCAGTCGCTTCTTCTTTGAATGATTTTTGAATTTCTGAATCCTCATAATCACTATCTTCATGATTAGTACTATGCACTAAATTCTTTTCGTCACCATATTTAAAGAATGTTATTGATTGACGACTGCATGATGCTTTCGCTTCTTTTTCGTATTTAAGTTTTCTTTTCTGAGTGCCAGACTTGTGTTTACAATTTGAACCAAACATGGCTTTACTTTTACTTATTATTGTTAATTTCTATAAAAAAATAAAAATTCTATATAACTTTCTCAAAATGAACATATTCGTAAAGAATAGGATGGGTGCAAAGCAAAAATATTTACTTACGATTATGAACATACCTCGCAACCTGAAAACATCAAAAATCTGGACAAATGCCTATGAAATATCGGTACAAATCTGTATGCTAATTAACATAAAATTTGCATACATAATTATATAACTCCATCCACCCCAGTTGAATTGTCGGACACCAACTTTCAAATGCAAACTGAAGAACAGACAGCCAAAATGTGTCCCCAGATTCCCCCTGCAACCAATCCAATGTCTCATTACTTGGCTATTTCACTCCATTTACCATAAACACTGGAGTGTGCATACGGGCACTGCTTTACTTCTACAATGATTATTTGGATTTCGTTTAAAACTTATTTTACATTTTATAGTATAAACACTAATAGACATCTGTTAAACAAAGCAATACAGTCTCAAAAGGAAAACTGACTTAGCATTAAAACGTCTCTGCCCTTGAAACTCACATTCATTGAAATCCAGACACTAATGCTTAAATAAAATAGCTGCAGCCATAACCACTCTGCTTATTGAGTGTAACATTTGAATTAGAAAGCTGCGGAGCTGCTGCCAATAATGAACCACACACACTGTGTGAATTGCATGCTTAAATAATATAGCTGCTTGCATACCTCTCAACTGTAAAGATTTCTGCCTAATATTATTGGTCCATTTTTCATAAAATTGCAGTTTTATAGCAAATCATTGGCAAATCACTGAGGATTTAAGTCAGAAAATAATGTCAGACATTTGAGTTACAGACTTCATATCCTTCAGAAAATTAATATTAAAGCACAGTCTGTTGCTCTATCTACTTTCTAAGTTTGTAAGTACAATATTCAAAAATTGTCGCTATCTTTGGGCCTTTGCCCCCCTTCCCCCATTATTTATGGCTTTGTCCAGATTTCTTACTCTAAAAGGTTGAGAGGTATGCTACTGTCATAACCACTCTGCTTACTGAGTGTAACATTTGAATTAGAAAGCTATTTCACACACACACACACACACACACACACACACACACACACACACACACACACACACACACACACACACTAATGCTTAAATAAAATAGCTGCTGCCTTAACCCGACCAGTGCACAGACAGCCATATCTTGTACAAGAATCTACACATCCAAAGACCAGAATTTCAAAGCATGGCTATTTATTTTTTCACACTAACAGTTACAAAAGAAGATTCATGGGTTCTGCAACACATGCCTTCAAAATAAGTAATCCCAACTTACGCTAGTAATAGTCATTACTCAAAGTAGCTGTTATTCATATACTTTTAACAGTCGGGTACTTGGGTTAAAAAAAGTTATTTGCTTTGGCACAAAAATAACTGGTAAACTTCCAAAAAAAGAACATGAAAATGCAGCTCAGTTAAATCAAACTTCCAGCTCGAAGATAACATATTTTATAATACACATATATATATATATATATATATATATATATATATATATATATACATATATATATATATATATATATATATATATATATATATATATATATATATATATCCTACTGGCCATTAGAATAAAACTATACAGAGGCAGACAAAGATAAAAAAGTCATACTGCTTCATCAACATAAATACAAACAAGTATCTAATTTCAGTGGAGGCATAATTCACTGATTTATTCCTGCTATGAAATAAATGGGTCTACTTTAGATAAACGAAAATGCAATCTCTCCAACGCTCATATGAGTGAATAATCATAACATCAGAAGTGGTATTTTGGGGTTGCAGTACAGTGAAGAGTGGGATATTTGCCCTTTCCTCACACTGTAGTTTGACCTCGAAGTAGGAATATATATTTAGCGGGGGGTGTGGGAGGCACAGCCCCCTACAATACCAATTTCAATGTTATGATTATTCGCTCATATGACCGTTTCAGAGATTGCATTTTTGTTTATATGACATAGACCCAAATAAACTATACTCTCTACACAAATATGTATAGGCTCCAACACAAGATTTGAAGAGTTAAGATAAGGAATATTACAGACTTTCACTTGTTTCTGTATTAGGGTAATCAACATTGCATAATAGCAAAACAAATGTTCACTACATCAGCACCCAGAAAAGATAGTGTGTAAAATATTTTAAGTTCAAATACGCATGGGGTGGCTGATTAACTTCCTAGCAAATGTGAGGGCATCTGCTTACATTCTTGAAAGCCCTCTACTGTACTTATACCACAGTTATGTAAGTACATACACATTTTTACACAATGTCCAGACTTGGCCGTGGTTTATTATTATTCCTTTTTCTCATCGTAGCACCCTTTACCATGAGCAGATTTAACAAAACAGGCAGGCAGCACATCTACAAATGCACACCATATCACACATATTCAACAGCCCTTAGGTTAAGTATGTAAGAGATATACAAGTCAATCATTACAAGCAGCATACTTACAAAACAGGTATCAATCTGCTCTGTAGTGGTGATATCTATAGCAAGGGAATCTCTGAATTCACCATGACTAAGCAAAGGAGAGCATCAAACCCGTCCTCACCTCTCTGTCAGCGTAAAAGTCCTCACCCACAACAACGCATAAAAAAAGGAAAAATCTGCTGAAGTATAAATAAACAGCTACAGCCAGAATGGCTGGGACTGGGAGCCATAAAAAACACAGTTACTGACTGTAAAGACTGCTTAGTTTTTTTCTAAGAATTTTAAAGAGAACTCGAGCTGGACTAGACAAAATTAAAGTTGTGTACTACACTGTTACTGTGTCCCAAAGTAACACCAAAAACTTGTGTACATACTGCAGTGAGACTGCAATCCGGTAGAGTGCTACTGCACTAGTGCTAGTCCTCCTGTTCTGGGCTGAGTAATATCTCTAATGTGTGTTAGTCACTTTATGTCATCTGCAGGACAGCTATTTCATTGCAGAAAAATGACCGAGAAGTGGGAACTTAATTTACAAGTTATAACTTATGTGTGTGTCATCAGACAGCAATAACGCTATGCCCTGCCTGAGCCAGGGAATCTTTTTTGTTTTCCCCGAACAATGCAACTAAGCATTAGTAACCAAAAATAGAAACTACTGAATATTTCGCTGTTAACAAAAACTGCTTTTGCTTTGTTGGTCTCCCATATGTTTTTTAATTAGCCATCATTCAGCAGCTGTTATGTATGTGTTTTTTTGTTGCTGCTGTTACTTGTATAATATACTAAGTTTTCGTTGTGATTTTGAAGCTTAGGAGTTGTCTAACAGTGGCTTGAGTCAGGTCCCTAAAAGATTTTGTTAATTTTGACCCAGCTGTTAGGGGGCACCTCAACAGTGGTGTAGCTGGATGTTTATTGGCTACATTAAGGTGTGTACATTTTTTTTCTTACCTGTTAAATCCAATAATGTGCTTTGCAGTGCTATCAGCTGCTCAGTGCTCAGGCTTCTGACTCGTCTGTCCCATCCCTCTCTCTTTATACTCTTTCTTATTCAATACTCTGTTGCAGGCTTGCAAAGTAAACTCAGCCCACAGCAGCCCTGAGTCGAATTCCGATAGGCTGGCAGGCTGCTCACGAAGCCGACATCACTGTGCACACCTCTGTACGATGATGTTAGTTTGAAAAAAAAAAAGCCAGGGAAAAAAATTTAAAAAAAAGCCAGGAAATTCAGAAATGAAGGGGTGCCACTCGGGAATCTTAGCACCCTATTATTTGGAACTCAAAGCCAGCTGGTAAAAAATGATAGATTCAGTACGGTTGAGAGGTCTGCTTACGAATCAGCAAGATTCCAGTTAAAATCGAATCTTTTTTGTATAGAACACACAAAGTAGACAACATGAACATAAACATTAGATATGGCTCAACCATGTTGTTTTTTTTTTGTGTAAAACACATGGCCAAGTCGGCCATATGATGCAAAGGGTAAAAGTATCATTTGTTCCTGCGATACCAATGCAGGCTAGAAATATCCCAAGCACCCAACTGGCTCTCACCACACGCTCTGCCACACTGATAATAATAATAATTGAATCATGAATTTTGAAAAGGGCCCATCGCCACAGTTGAAAAGATATGGATATGGGCTCTTTTTGAAATTCACGATTCAATTGTTGTATGAATTAAAGTATAAATTTTCATTGGTCGAGAAATTTCAAAAAGGAGTTTTAAATATTTTTATCTTTTGACAGATCACACCGGGCCCCCCTTATCCGGGCCCCCAGGCTACATCCCTGTCAGTCCCCTCCCCCTTGGGGTTCATGTCTATCACTATACTTAGTGTCCTACAGAGTACTAAGAGGTGACCAGTATCTGGCACACAAGGCAACTTGCGGCCCAATACTGATGGACCTATTGCACATCAGCAAGTCAAACGGTATCATCAGAAATACTTGTTCTAGGGATCTAGATTTCTTCTGTAACATCATCAGAATGGTTTGGAGGGATAACTATTTCTTGTAGAGGGTACCACTGTTTTGGAACAGTTACTCCATCCATGTGTAACAAATCACTTCCCTGTCCATATTCAAGTGCAAAGTTGGCTTTATAGATGGATAATAGAACATTTACCCCAGGACTGCTTCCTGTACTTCTAATGGACTATGACAGCTCCTAAATATTTTAGCACATGCATGGGTGCCATGAAATTATCTATGGTATTATTTCAGTTATTCTGCCTAGGGGTAACATATTGTTATTTTACATGGGATGATTAGGGTCAATCTAATACCAAACAAGATAGGTTAATCAAACACCAAAGGGAAATTGGATTTGCTTAAAATGCCCACAGAGGCAGCTAGCTAGCTACTTACCTATGAATCTAATTAAGCACACAATGTACTTGTCCTGTGAAAGGAACCATATATTCTGCCACTCCATAAAGGTAGAAACTGACCTGACCTCTCCAGCTACAGACCAATTACCATTCTGGTTGTCCTATCCAAGGTGCTAGAAAAATGTATTCAAATCCAACTACTCAAATTGGTCACAACAAAAACTTACTACCCTTACACTACGGTTTCTGTCCACATGAAAATACTACCACAGCCCATTTTAGTTTCATTAGCAATACCACCCAAAACAGAAATATAAGTAAACTGATATCTGCAGAGCCCCTTGACCTGTCAAAAGTATTTGACACAGCTCCAATACTAGTTGATTCAAAAACATGCTTTTCTGCAACTAGATACATCATCATTCATCTGGTTCAAGTGTTACCTCTGCAGTAGGTCGGAGGGTGTAAAATGGCAAATTATTTTCTCCTCCTTTCCCCTGTCTCATTAACAGTACAGCAAAGATTAAATGTTAGAATTCTACTCTTCAACATATTCATTAATGACCTATATACACCCTGTAAACATATTAATTTATGACCTATATGCAGCCAGTAAACATATTCTTTGATGACCTATATACAGCCTGTAAACATATTCATTAATGACCAACGTACAGTCTGTAAATATGTTCATTAATGACCAAAATACCCCAGTATGCATAGGAATAAACACTCATTGTATGCACAGCCTCAATCAGCTTCAAAAGCTAAACATGAATCTCTCATCTCCAGTGAAGCCTGTCTGTTAAACTCACACTTGTTTCTGAACCACCTTCCTCCTAAAAAAATCTCTAGTTCATAGGTTCATAGGTAGGTACTAGGCTATCTGCCTGAAGGCATTTATAAGCCTTGCCAGAATGTGTTGGCTTTCACCACCCCCTTAGATTAGTTCCCTGTGCCTCTGTCCAGCAGAGCCACTAAAGTGATCCCTGGGATAAACTTTGTCTCCCATCCACTCGTCAAGGTTTCTCTTGAAGAGTGCTAGCAAGCAGCTCTGCCTAATGTAGATTGAAATCTTGTTTCAAAGCATGGGAAGTCTCTGGGACAGGAATCTATCCTTTCAGCATGTCCTATTTATTGTTGTGGTGAGATTTAGATCCATCAAGCATGTGGCTTGAGGGGATAAGGTTTTCTTTAGGTGGAGCATGTCCATCAGTTCTGGGTTGGGCATGGCATTGTTATGTCAGGCAGAGATCACCTCTGAGCAGGCGGTATGCAACCGAGTACAGCTGGAGTTTCTTCAGTCGAGCTGCATAGGGCATCTGTTTGAGGTCAGTGATCCTCTTGTTGAGGTACTTCTGTGGTCTTTCCAGCTGTTGCAGGTGTCTTGTAAGGTACATCCCAAATGGGGCATTGTACTCTATGATGGGTCTGATGAATGATAAGTAGAGGGGCACAATGACCTCTTTTGATCTGGATGCAAACCCTTTTATGATTAGGTGGGCCATATAGAAGGATTTTGTAACCACTTTGGCAATGTATTTATCAAAGGAGAGACTACTATCTACTTGGGTCCCCAGATCCCTTATTATGTTTTCCATATTTAGGGGACTACCACCAATGTGGTAGTTTGTAGGTACTTTATTTCCAAAGGGAATGACTATATGTAATTCTATTTACACCAAAAAAAAAAAACACATTCTTCACTCTAATCACCTAAAATTGCACAAATATAAGAATGGTATCCAATGGTGTGCTGTTATGAGTGACAACAGAAATCACCTGGAATTTCATTACTACAGGTATTATGCAGCAGTTAAGAAAACCCATTAGAAGCTTGGCTCACTGTACAGCATATTTGCCTATTTAACAAACTAAGAAAGAACCCACATTGGCTCAACCCTCCTGCTGTATAGATTCCTCTGCACTGCTTCACTACTGGTTATCCTGCAAGCCACACAATCCAGCCTCCTTAAGCAACGTTATAATAAATTCACAAAATCTGCCATCAGCCTACCTTATAAAGCCCACCACTACTTTGCTAATAAAAGCATACATAGCTGAAACTAGTTTGGTTAATGCTTTCCAAGGTAATACACAGACTTTAGTAAAGGAGCAGATCAAAATTATGTTTCAGCACACTTTTCTGATAATGCAAAACCAAGAAATATTAGATCAAATGTGAATTTAACTGTCTATATAGGCATTTTACAAACATTACTGTTTTCTCCACAAATTATTATAAGAACTGATAAAATGCATACCACTCAGCAAAATGTAACTGACCTTATCAGTCCTTCAATCTGCTTAACTGAACACTACAAATTTCATAGCCCTGCAGGCAAACTAACACAAAATAGCATGATTAATGAAACATAGCCTATTTATCTTGAAACATCAGAATTCAATGACTTAATTCATGTAGTTACATACATATTTTAGGAAAATTATTCATCTCCTACTTAACTTTATTTTTTCAGAGTTGTATGGTGAAAGTAGATCTAAACTAAAATTTAATAAACTACTTCATCAGAGTATGTAGTCAGATTGGTTGAGTTTATCTGAAATGCAAGAGGAAGAGAGTATTGTGGGTATCAGTGTATCAGCACTGCATGGCAGAGAAAGTGCTGTTGGTATCATTGTAGCAGCAGCATATGATACAGAGAATGCTGTGGGCAACAGTGTATCAGCAGTTCAGGACAAAAGGTGGTCTGGTATCAGTGTAGCAGAAGTGCAAGGCAAAAAGTGCTTTGGTATCAGTGTTGCAGCAGTGCAGGACACAGATTGTGCTGTGGGTATCAGTGTATTAGCAGTGCATGACACTGGGAATACTGTGGGAATCTGTGTAGGAGCAGCACCTGCCACATCTCAGGTGTCAGTGTATCAGCAGTGCGTGGCACATAACATAACGTGGATGTTAGTGTATCTGCAGTGCATGGCACATTGAGCACTCTAGGTGTCAGTGTATTACCATGACATGCCAAATTCAGTACTCTAGGTGTCACTGTATCAGCAATGCATGACACATTACATACTGTGTATGTCAGAGTATCAGCATTGCATGAAACATTGAGTACTATGGTTACTGGTATATCAGCAGTCCTTGGCACATCGCATACTGTAGATGTCAGTGTATAAGCAGTCCATGGCAAAGTGAGTACTCTGGACATCAGTATAGCAGCAGTGCATGGCTCATTGACTACTTTGGTTGTCAGTGTAGCAGCAGTGCATGGCACATTGACTACTCTGGGTCTCAGTGTATCAACAGTGCATGCCACATTACATACTGAAGATGTCACTGTAGCAGGACTGCATAACACAGAGAGTATTTTGGACATCAGTGTAGAAGCAGTGCATGGCACATTGTGTGATGTGGATGACAGAGTATCAGCAGTACATGGACAATTGAGTACTCTGGGTATCAGTGTATCAGCAATTCATGCCAAATTGAGTGCTCTGGGTGTCAGTGTATCAGCAATGTACTGCACATCATGCACTGTGCATGTCAGTGTACTATCCATGCCTGGCACATCATGTACTGTAGATGTCAGTGTATCAGCAGTGCATGGCACATTGAGTACTCTGGGTGTCAGTATATCAGCAGTGCATGCCACACTGAGTACCCTGGGTGCCAGTGTATCAGCAGTGCATGCCAATCATGTGCTGCATATGTCAGTATATTGGCAGTGCATGCCACATTGAGTACTCTGGGTGTCAGTGTAGCAGCAGTGTACTAGGCTAATGGCTCTGGGGACTTTACAAGCCTAGCCCATAGGATTACCTTGGCATCATGCCACCCAACCTTAGTTCCAAGTACCTCTGTCAAGTAGAGCCACTGGAATGATCCCTGGGGTGAATTGTCTATTTCCCATCTACTCATCAAGATTTCTCTTTAAGAGGGCCAGTGAGGTGCTCTGTTTGACATGTATGGGAAGTCTATTCCATAGCATGGGCAGTCTCTCGGTTATGAACCTGTCCCTCCAACACATTCTGTTGATTGTGGTTATGAGGTTGAGTTCTCTGGAGAGTGTGGTGTAGAGGGATTGGGATTTCTTTAAATGTAGCATTTCTAACAGAGCTGGGTCATACATGGCTTTATAAGTCAAGAAGAGATCACCTCTAAGTAGGTGATATGAGACATACAATAGTTGGAGTTTTTTGAATCTGTCAGTATTGGAGAAGTGTTTAAGGCCTAGGATCCTCTTTGTGAGGTACTTTTGCAGCCTCTCCAGTTGTTGTAGGTGTCTTTTGAGGTACATGCCAAATGGGGCATTGTACTCAATGATTGGCCTAATGAGGGAAGAGTAGAGGGAGACAATTACCTCTTTCTTCCTGGATGCAAAACCCTTAGTAATGAGATGTGCCACATAGAATGATTTTCTGACCACAGTGGCAATGTGATGGTCAAAAGAGAGGTTGCTGTCAACCTGTGTTCCCAGATCTCTTATAACACCTTCTGTGTTCAGTGGACTACCATTGATGTGGTAATTCATGGGAACTGGGTTTTTCCCAAAGGGGATGATGACACATTTTTTGACACTGAGCTTGAGGCCATGGTTCTGACACCAGTCATTGGTCTCAGTGAGGTCTTTCTGTAGGATGTCAACATCACTTGGGGAATTAATAATGCCTCCCAACTTGCAATCATCTGTGAACTTTGTCATCCAGAGTCCCTCTGTGTTGGCCTGGACTTCTGAGAAGTAGATACCAAACAGGAGAGGGCGCAGGACCGATCCCTGTGGGACTCCACTCAAGACTGGTCAGCAATTTGACTTGGAGTCAACTACTTTCACACTGGTTTCTATCTGTGAGACAGTTTGCAACCCACTTAGTGATATAGGGGTTGATGCCTTGCTTAGTGAGTTTTTCTATGATTTCTGAGTGGGGAATGGTATCAAAGGCCTTGGCCAGATCAAGGTAGGCTGTATGAACCATCTTGCCTTCATCCATAGCTCTGGTGACCGACTCAAAGAAGTCAACCAAGTTGAGCAAGCATGATCTACCCTTCACAGAACCAAACTGTGTGGGATCCAGAGTTTGGAAATTCCCTATATCCTTGTTTATTAGGTCCATGATGATGCGTTCCATAGCTTTCCATATCAGACTTGTCAGGCTAATGAGGTGATAGTTCCCAAGGTCTGTAGTCGCTCCTCCTTTGTGGAGAGGGATGACTGCAGCAGTGTGCCATTTGGTAGGGACAAAGCCTGAGGCAAGGCTGTGAATGAACAGGGCACACAGGTGAGGTGCCAGTTCACTCTGTAGTTCATGTAGAACACAGCCAGAGATATTGACAGGTCCCATAGATGCTGTATTCATGGCCTTAGATAGTGCTGTTTTAACATGTGCAGCAGTAATACTGGGTGCCTGGCAATCTACTGGTATTATGACTGGCCCTTTGGAGGTGGGAGGGGTAAAGTTGGCACTGAATCTGTCAGCCAGTATATTAGCAATATCTGTTGGCTCAGTATAAGAGGTACTATTGTGCAGTAGCTCAGAGCAAATCTGGGTATTGCAGTGCAGATTCTTTATATAACTATAGAAGGCCTTGTGGTTGTCTTTACTATCTGCTGCAATTCTGGTTTCATTGGTAGCTTTAGAGGATTTGATGAGGGATCTTACCTTTTTGTTGAGGCTGATAAGGGAGTTTTTCCAGTCTTGAGACCACCTTATTCTGCATCAGCTTCCTCCTTCTGTTGTAGAGTTTGTTTATGGCAGGGGACCACCAGATTGGCTTTTGTTTTTTTGGAGGACAGCATCTTGGTTCTATTGGGTATGGCTCGATCCATGCATTTGTGTACGTGTTTGTACAGTGCATTGGTGTATGATTTGGCGGTCATGCAACTATTCTCCATTTGCTTGGGTGCCGTGAAGTTAGCCATCTCTGATTTTAGGAGCCCAAAGTTAGCTTTGGAGAATTTTTTCATGGTGGTTACCTTTGTGGGTGATTAGTTTGTTGCTGGATCTAACAAGGGAATAGTTGATTGTTGGTGTAGAGCAACAGTCGCTCATGTTAGTAATGACCAGGTCAAGGATGTTGCGACCTCTAGTAGGGGTAAGAACGAGCTTGCCCAGAGCATTGGAATTAATGAATTCCAGGAAACATTGGGCAAGTGTATTGGTGCATGAGTAGTTTTCCCAGTTAATGGAGGGGTAGTAGAAGTTGCCCAGTATGAGAGTATTAGGTTGGACCCTAGTAATCTCCAGGGTGCTTAGGATCATGGAGTGTGAGTCTTGGGACATGGTTGGGTACCTATAACAGGCTACGACCTGAATCGCTGTCTTACCCAATGTTATCTGCACCTGAATTATCTCTGATGCGTTATGTTGGGTTACCAGTCTGTTGTGTGCATCCTTTATGAATATGGAAACACTACCATCTTTGGAGCTTTGGTCCAAGTTCTGGGGACAAAAGGTGTGGAATGAGATATAGCCTGGTAGTGCAGGAGTGCTTTCTGCTGCCTTGAACCAGGTCTCTATTACAGCACAAATGTAGATGTTCTCCATTTTAAGGAGTGCTTTGAGTGAGTGTATTTTGAGATTTAGACTTCTAGCATTGAGCGACATGACCCTAAGATTGCATTTGTTTGTAGCTGCTATAGTGGTCATTTGGTCTTTGGAAGACCACCTAAAAAGGCACTATAAGGGTGGCAAGAGCCTTGACCAGTATCCGGAAGCCCAGGGATGACAGATGCAGGCCATCTCTGGCAAAGTATTGAGATCTGTCAATCATGTCATCCCAGCTAGACACAGATACTGGATCTCCTTAAAATGATACCAGAAACTTAGCCAGTTGTTGAAATCAATCATTTTCTGCTTGTACTGTGGTATCATTCTTGGTGAGGGTAGGATGCTGCTCAGGGCTAGGGTCATACCTGCCTGGGCTACATAATCCAAGAGCTCTTCTATGTCTCTTTTCATGTAGTCCAGGGAGGTATGTCTCAGGTCATTCACACCCACATGTACAATGACAGAGTCATATTTGTACCTGTTGTTGAGGGACCTGAGTGCATGCATTATGTGGTGGATCCTGGCACCTGACAGGCAGCTGACTGTTACTTTCTCCTTATTCAACTTAGTGAGTGGGACATCAGTGTGCCTCACTATCGAGAAAGGTGCAGACAAATTGTTGAGTTGCAGAGTTTAAAGCAAGGATGTATTCAGGAGTCAATTACAGACTGTTAATTATATCAATTTGAATTTCCATGGAGAATTCTCAAGTTTCTGATAAGATCTATTGATCTGTTTTCTGAATGTGTACTGGATCTCCAAATACAAACGTAGGCAGCAGAGCAGTGATGTGTTTTTCCATGATATCACAAATTCATTATTAAAGGAAAACGTTAGGGGTGGGTCATGGTACTGTACTTCTGAGTTGAGTTTTTATTTCTTATGTTTTGTTGAATAATACATTTTCCACTCCTAGGACAGGCGTTTGCACCACAGTACTGTAAATTTGTGGAGTACTTGTTTGTACAAAAAACAAATAATAATAAAATAAAATAAGCTTACTCACCAGTGCTCTTTTTTTTTTTTTTAAATCCAGAATTCAGGCATAACCCCTCTGGAAAATAAGCAATCAATTGAATGTGGTTGGGCTGCTATTAAAAGCTCTCAGCAGTCCTTTCTCATTGATTCAGACTGCCTCATGGAGCTGTTTCCAAAGGGGAACTGAAAAGCAAAAGTAAAACAAGATCTGACTCCAGCTGTGCAAGGTGCAAGTACTGGTAAAACATGTTTTTTTAGATAAGTCTTTTTAATCAAATAATAACTCTTCTCATCTGCTGTGATCTTGCTTCACCTAAAGGCTGACAGACTGTTCCGTCCTCTACAATGTTGTCACTGGCCAGGCAGCTTTTAGATTGGCTTCATGTATTTTCTTAGACTACTGCAATTTTTGTCTATGCAAGAGCATTGATGTGAGAATGCATGTGAGTGTTATCTGTTTGAGTGTATTATAGTGATTGTTGTATATATGTGACAGTAGTCAGGAGAAATGCATTACAATGGTCAATATTTCTTTTTTCATTCATTTATGCATATATACTGTAAACTATCTTTTCATAAATATCCAGGTTGCATACTATTTAAAATTATTTGCCTTTCAATCAGGATGTGTTTTTTT